>NC_142366.1:19762813-19923170 GCF_059441175.1 Urocampus carinirostris
AATCATCCATAAAAATATGAATTAATTAACATCTATTTATTCCAATCAAAAATATATATCAGCAGTCAAGTTTAGGGGCGGCAGTAGCTCAGGAGGTAGAGCGCTCGCCTTGGGATCAAGGGATCCCAGTTTGATTCCCGGCTCGTCCGTGTTACATGTCGAAGTGTCCTTGGGTAAGACACTGAACCCCTAATACCCCCAATAAGCAGGTTAGCGCCTTAAATGGCTGCAAGGCCGCTATTGGGAAATGTGGAGCACATTGTAAAGCGCTTTGGGAAGTCATTGACTTGAAAAGCGCTATATAAATGCAGATCATTTTATTTCATTAACTGTCTAGTACAGAAAGGCAACACATTGTGCCACGATTAAGACACTCTCGTTTGTGGACGTTTTAATATCACCTAAATTGGCATTAACATGTATGCGGGTGTGTGACAAAAACATGCTCAAAACAAGAGTCAATGTGCAGTACGGACTAAAATTCAGAAGCCCATACAATCACAACAGCCTGTAGACGTTAGGAGGCATGTGACTTATCTTAAACTCTCCCATCCCTTGCGCAGATGCCAAAGTGATAGAGAGAATACTGAGCATTGCTACTGGCCTACTACATACTCTACTAAACCATAAATAATTGCTTGTTGTGTTGGCTGATTGAATATTTTAGTGTGGCAGCATGATTTTTGGGGATTTCTTCTTTGAATGGTACTGGAGAAATTAAAAATTGACTTTTAAAGTCCTTAAAAAGTGCTTAAAATTGGCGATGAAAAATAGAAAATTGTTGGCATATATAATGTTTTTTTTTTTATGTAACAGTGACAATACTTGGTCTCTTTATCATTTTGTCATGGTAGGCGAGGGATGGGAGAGCTTAAGAGTATTGTAAGTTGCAGTGTTAAAAAAAGGAAGAAAAAAAAATGTAGTGGCTTTTATCAGGAATTTGTGGGAGTTGTGTGCAATGTAAAGATGAATAAGTTGCGCCATATGAATAGGTTTCATTCTAGCTATCAACTGTTGGGAGATTTACTTATTTTTGTGTTAAGTCTAATACTACTAGTGTTAACCTAAAGGCTGGTTACTAAAGAGACTTTTTGCAAGAGAGACAAGTCAAATTCTAAAGGAATAAAAAATGATTTGTTTCTCAAGGAAGTAACTCTGCTTCATTATCCTTCTCTTGGTGTTAGATGACAGTCATCAGTTGTCTCTTTTTGTTCATCAAGCACATTCTGCATCCAGAGAGTTGTTATTCCTAGAATTATTTCCTTTTATAAAATTGTCAGCAGGCTGGTGCTGTCGTATTTGGTGCGAGTCGATGGGAAATACCTTAATTAAGTGTTGTTGTGATGTGAGGTTAGAGGAAGGATAACAAGTGCTTGCCACATATCGAGTGGCATAAGAGTAAAAAGACTCTTAGGCCACACTTGGAAGCACACTCACTGGGTACTTAATCAAGGACAGTTCAGAGAAGGATATTTTCTGGATTCGACCGGAAAATAATCTGTAATCAATGACTACTTTTATATACAGGGAGTAATCAGACTGGGATCAGAAGTCAGATTTTTGAAGCACTCAGAATGAATGGTTTACAAGCCCAGTGTTGGGTAAATGCTAGCTTGGACAGTTTCCAGGTGGACAAAACATTTCAAACCAGGGTTTCCCAACCCTTTGAGAACTGCATGTCCTGCATTTGTTTGGAGTATCTCTGCTCCAATACAGATGATTCCAATCACTAAGATTAACTTGTAAACAAGCTCATACTTTGTATTACATGCGTTTGCGAAGAGAAACCGAGGACTGGGTTGGCTATCCCTGTTTTTGACAAACAAACATAAATAGAGCAGGCTTTTGAAGACAATGGGGCATAAAACTACTTTAACCTTTCTTTATTTAGCATGTCAAGAAGAAAAATGTTGTAATAGTGTCACGACCAGAATGGAATTAGGACCCAGATGCGTAACGTTAACCACAAGTTTATTGAGACAAAAAGGAAAGGAAGCGCCTGCGATCCGGTGCTCGCTGGGCACGGGAAGCAAGCCGCTCACAGAATCGGAACGTGTTCCGGATGCAGAAGTGGATCTTCCAGAGCGGGAAAAACAGGTCGATAGCCGGGACGGGAGATCAAAACGTGGTCAGGGTCAACAAACAGGTCGTAGCCGGAGTCAAACGGGGAACTCAGGAATGGACGGGTAGAAAACGGGTGGGAATTGGGTGAAAAAAGCGGGACCGACGGCAGTCTTGCCTTGTAGAAACAGAGGTTCGCTGACTGACTGACAACAGGCGAGTGAAAGGACTGAGCGTAAGTAGGATGGTGAAGCAAACGAGTGGGCAGAGGTGAAATTAATCAATCATTATAACAAATAGAAAGCATATTCATCTGACTTTTTAGGCGGCCGCAGTTACTTTTGTTGGTCCTGAGTGTTTTGTTAACATGATGGCTTTAAGAAAAACTCAAATTTTAAAAACATTTGCAATTATGAAATGAATGTTTCTCAAGCAATGTTATAAACGTGTACAACTTAAACTGCAACGTTGTTGATGCAAAGGAAGAAAAGGGGTGGGGTGGCTGTTGAGCCAATCAGAATGCAGAATACAATGTAGGATGAAAATCCGTGAAATTGTGAAACCACAATAAGTAAACCGCGACACTGCAAGGTATGTGGGACCCTAGTAGCTCAGGAGGTAGAGCGCTCATCTTGGAACCAAGAGGTCGGAGGTCTAATTCCCAGACATGGGACCAAGTCACACATGTGCAAGTCTCAAGTAAGTCCCAAGTATTTTTTTCTTGGGCAAGTCAAGTCAAGTCAAGTCACAGGCTGTGTCAAGTCAAGTCAAGTCAAGTCCTGTAATAGGTCAAGTCAAGTCCAAGTCAAGTCACCTTTGGCGTACTGTTGTAATTTTAGCTTCAGAATCTGATCTTAATAAAGTGAAAGGCAATATATAAGAAATCAAGTAATCATCCTTGGCTAATGTGCCTAACCTGTAATAAAATATTTGTATCCTAAATACTCATGTTCAGTAAAATACATCATAGACTCAAACAAACAGTGATATCGTCAGTATTTGGTATTTATTGACAGAAAAAGTGATCTGTAGATCGAAACCCAAACTTTTACTTTTTTTTTACTTTTACAAAGTAACAATAACAGCTAAAACAAATACTAACTTACAGAGGATTAAACTGTCACATTTCTCTTGCTCTTTTCTTTGCAGATTTCTCTCTCACACGCTTTCTGTCACTCACTCAAACAGTATATCCATAAGTCAATCCCTTTTTATGAGGAAACAAATAACAGCTAAAACAAATAGCTTATTATTATTAAACTTTGTTACATTTCTCCTCTCTCTCTCACTCACACACTCACACACACTCACACACTCTCACTCACTCACTCACTCACTCACTCACTCACTCACTCACTCACTCACTCACTCACTCACTCACTCACTCACAATGACACAAATTAACTCACTCACTCAGTCACTGTATATCCATCAGTCATTCCCTTTTTACAAGGTATTGCATTTGCAAAATAGAAGATTAGACAGGGTCTTATCTGCAAGCCGAGCTCGATGGGGTCTCATAATGATTCCACCATGGCTGAAGACTCTTTCCACTGGGGAACTTGAGGCTGGCACTGACAAAGCTTTCATTGCAACAGGAAAAAGGGCAGGGAGGACAGCCCTGTTTGCGTCCCAGAAGGACAGACAAGGCTGCCCACAACAAAGAGAAAAATAGTTATTTAGTTGTGTCTCTGGGTTGGTGGTTGGGTCCTGCTTGCGGCGTTTTTTGTAGCCTGAGAATAGGCCAGTGCTGTCTTCTTGCTGGCTTTCGCTTTCCTCCTCTAGGAATTCAGGACTCTGGGATGTTGTGTGAGGTTGCACCTCACGTAGAATCAGATCTAATTAAAACAAAGAAAAAAAAGGGCAAGCGTAAGATCTCATGAGCATTATTCAAAATTGAACATCCACAGTTTGATACGCTTGCAAAATCATCTCTAAAATGGATTATAATACTCATATAACTGTTTTGAATTACATTTCCATAATTTGATAATGGTGACACGCCTAAGTGTACATCACGTTAAAAAAAAAAAATCCACTGACCTTTTACCATGTCAACAATGTTATTCTTGACATCATCGGTGACAAGCACATCATGCTGAAGCCACATCATGGAGAAAGCCGGGTCCAGGACAGCTGACCTGATGTAGACTGGGTCTGCAAATGGCAGCTCTTCCCCTGATGCAGCTGACAACATCTTCACATTAACGAAGATTCCCCGGAACCGTTTCTTCAAAGAGAATTGCAGGCTATGGATCATGCTTCCCAGGAAGCGCACTTGCGGCTTGAGTCTTTCCAAGTGGTGGTTAAGAGACAATACACAGGGGAGGACAGAGCTAATCGTCACAATCTTCTCTCCCTGAGTAAGATCAGTGGCCTCTGCAAATGGCTGTAGCACATCACAAAGTTCCTTCATCAAGTTCCACTCCCTAATTGAGAAGACCAGCTCACTGTGTCCCGTGTTCTGAACAACACTGCACAAGTCCTGGTGACTGAATGAGAGCACTGCCTTGACTTGTCGGAAAGTTGAATTCCACCGTGTGTTTACAGCAGCGGGTATCCCTCGCTGATCAAACTTCTCCTCAAACGCATCTTTAAAGGTGCTGGATGTATGCAAGAGAGAGCTAAGCTTGGAGCATTTTGCAAAGGAACTGTTCATGATCCGTGCATCCTTGAGACCATCACCAACAGCTAACTGCAGAGTATGCGCAAAGCATTGCTGACGTTTAGGGCTTCCTCTGTTGATTGTGCGGTCCACAGTCTCCCAGTCACCTCTGGAGAGGTCTTCCCACAATTCTTCATCATCCAGATTGTCATCATCGGTTACTTCGTCATCTTGATCCTTCGGAAAACAGACTGAAAATGCTCGCTTCATATTCGCAGCATTATCACAGATTATGAAGTCGAGTTTTTTCCGAATGCCATAATCCTCACACAGGGAATCAAAGGCTTCAGCAATGCGCTCTCCTGTGTGAGATCCCTTGAATCTGCTGCATGCCAGCAGGTATGACTTCAGCATGACTCCTTCTGAGGTTGTTAAGACATGGCCAGTGACTCCCAAAAAGCCGCGCATCCTCCTATCTGACCAAATGTCTATGGTAACCGACACATGGTCTACACCAGCAAGAATCACTTTGATCTTTTCTTGCATGTCTGCAACAAGTGATTCTATTGTTGAAGTTATTGTTCTGCGGCAGATAGGCTGGTATTTGGAGTCGACCACAGACATGAAGTGCCTGAAATGTTTATTTTCCGTCATTGAAAGGGGCATGCTACATCCAATCACAAGATCTGTAACAATAGCATTGGTTATGGACTTCTGTTTGGGATGATTTGCTGAATATGCTTCCAGAGGACGAGACTGGATGAACTGTGATATTGCAGGCTGTGTAGTATCAGTGCAGGCGTTTCTTGTCCTTTCATACTCTGCATATCTGTGAAGCAGATGCAAAAACAAGAATGAGATGTCCTGTATGGTTGGGCAGACATGAAATCATGACATATGGTTAAAAAAACAGTTGTTTGAAACTTTCTGTATTTTTTTTTATCTATCTTCTGGATGATATTACTTAATATCAAATCAACTGTAACTGAAGCTTTTACCACATTTTTTTACTTTTTTATGCTCATAAAGCTGGTATATCTTAACCATGTGATAGTTAATAAATAAAACAATTTATTTAACATTTCCAACCATGAAATCAAAATTTTTAAAGAAAATAATGAGCTAATATTTATTTTTATACTAAAAAGTTACTAAAAAAAAACTACAAAAAAAACTTCCATAATTGTCGACTTAGTGGTCTTAATTATAAGATTGGATTAACATTATTGTCACTATTTTATTTGGAGACTACTGGCATAACTTTTGATCTAGCCTGCACGATTGAGGCGGTTTTAGCGTGATGACGTTGTAGTCTGATTGGTTGTAGCATAGTCCAGTAGTACACAGAGGCATTTGATCAACGCAGCCTCTCGGATGGTTGGCCAGACTAAACTCGTGTGATGAGTTTATCACACGTTTATCACAGTTTATTAATAGTCGCGATAGCCAGGCTTTATTGTTGCACTTTTATTGCACTTTATTGTTGTCAATGTCTACGCATAGGACAGTGTGGAACGTAATTTCGATTCCGTTTTATGTCAAGTACATTTGAAGGAACTGGCAAATAAAACTGACTTTGACTTGACTATGTACGATCAGCATGCCTGTGAAAAAGAGCGGATCCCCCTGCAGCTGCCGCCAACCCCACACTCTCCCCAATCGTGGAAGGTGCCCTTTTGCCAACACTTCCAAATTATATGCAGATTGAGACTATAACATTAAGGCAAAGACACATTTTTCAGGGATGTGATTTTTCCGCTAATTCGCGGAATTCCGCTTTCGCTCCAAAAATAAAATTTTAAAATTTCCGATTCTTTTAAATGGTAAAAAAAACGATTTCGTCTCGACAGCGTTCCATTTTAGTGTTTCCGTAACTGAAATGAAACGTACTTGCGATTGGTTGAAGTCTCCGTGTTGACCAATAAACGCGCTCCTTATAAAGGCGTAGGAGTATGCCATTGTTCATTTCTCACACGTTTTTGCCGAGTGTTTAAAGAAAGATGTCCGAGATCGAACGCAAAGATGCTCCGCGAGTTAAAGAAATTGCTAAGATCGTAAAAAAACAAGTTTCGATCGGACTGGTTAGAGAAGGAATTATCTACAAATGTTGGTGACCCCGACGTGATCCAATGTAGCGAGCAGAGACGGGAGTCGTAAGCGGAGTGTCAAACAAAGGTGCCAACGAAAGCTGCTTTAATGACATTTAAACTGGCGATAACAAAACAAACACGAGAGTGGCTAGAACCGGCCGAATTAAGAGTCCCCCTAGGAACTCGCTAACTAAACAATGGTTCCGTGGGTGAATTATGTACAACCCACTACAGTACTTTCATTTATAGATAACATCTTCTTCTATAACAAAGACATTTATGGTATGTTCTAATATGAGTTACTTTTCATTTGGTCATGATACAATTATTTGTTCATGAAATTTGAACTCTTCAACATGATTTATGTGTTAACTTAGTAATCACATGAGTTAGATATGATGATATTCTCAGTGATAGTTTTTAATAGCAAAGGCAGTCCAATGTTTTTTAATGTGACTGATTTTGAGTTGACTTAAACTGTAATTTTATATGGGATAGTTCAAAATACATTGAAAATGTATGCTGTTGTTTTGTCTATTTCTTTGTCATCTGAGTGCATTGAAAGTACTTAAAAACACGGAAAACCCATGACCTCCGGGGGGCTTCGCCCCACTTCTCCCCCCACCAGGGCACTGCCCTGGACCTAGCTGGGTGCCCGCGGCCCCCAGACCCCCGCCTAATTTTCAGATAATTTCACTTTGGTCAAATCACATCCCTGATTTTTGATCATGTACAGTGCACGTGTCCTTCTCAACTTCACCGCTTAGCCTACCCTATTTTCTCAATTAGACAGCCCGTTTATCCGTAGCTCCTAGCTCAATATGCCTGGCTTGTCTTTTGCGTTACCCGTTGTAGGATAGACGAGGCACTATGAGCACAAATGCATTCGTTTTACTCAAACATACTGCAATGTTTATAAAAGTAAATGAATGAAGCATCATTGACGCAGGTTACGATAACCTCTCGTCTCTGCATAAGAATGTCACAATGATAAACTGAAACCCCCCTGTGCAGCGGCTAAATCGCCCTGCCGCTCACTCTTAGCTAACAACCAAAGAGTAAGCAACTGGACTTTTTAGAGATTGAGCTGTAGATGTTCCTCATGGAAGTTCCTCAAGCTCAAATTAGAAGTCCAGTTGCCTACAACTAAACTGTATGGATAAAATGACCTGGGTGAATGACAATATTCACAGACATTAGCCAACATCCAACTCACCAGATATTAACACATTGACAAACAGATATTAACACTGACAAACACTTACTGGGCAGAATGGCTCTTCAAATGTCGGATGAAATTTGAGGTGGTGGTCTGGCTGTCCGAAATTTTCCCGTTGCAAAATTTGCACTGCGCTGTTCGCCGTTTACCTTCTTCACAGAAGTTTTTGAAGCCAAAAGTTACTACCCTCGGAGCAGACATGCTGACTTCAGGTGGTTGCCGTGGAGGTGTGTGGCGCATGGGCAGAGTGGGCGTGACATGAGAGCGTTTCTCAGCCCGCATCCCGTACTGTAATTGTCAACATTATTTAAATAATGAAATATATATATATATATGAACACGCAAGTCATTCAAGTCATCGTGGCTCAAGTCAAGTCAAGTCCCGAGTCTTAGATTGCCAAGTCCAAGTCAAGTCACAAGTCATAAAAACAGCGACTCGAGTCGACTCGAGTCCAAGTCACTAAGTCTCAAGTCCCCATGTCTGCTAATTCCCCCCAAAAAAAGAAAGGGAAATATCCAGTTTTCGAACTGATCTCGAATGCAGCAAAAATGACAACATGAGGAGAATCAAAAATATAAAAACGAAGCATTTTTTGTGTGCTTATTTCCGTATTTTTTACCCTTTCGAGACTGGACTGGAGAAGAAAACTGTAACCAAGTGAAGGGGAAATTTCCAATTGTCTAACAAATCACGAACGCAGCAAATATGACAATAAGATCAAAACATATCAAGTTAAATGCCCCAAGTTAAATGTCGACACTAAACCCATAAATCCCCCTGGTAAGCAGGTAGGGGCTTTACATGGCTATCAGTGTGCGTGTCTGTGTGTGTGTGAATGGGTAAGTGTCAAGTACCCTGTAAAGCCGTTTGGGTGATTCCCAGCGATTGGTTCAAGCACCAGAGAAATTCGGTAAATATACTATATGACCAGGGTTGGGTAAGGTTACTTTAACTGGATTACTTTCAATTACTTTAGGATTACTCCAATACCAAATATGCAAATAAAAGACAAAATAAACTAAATATGAATAAAATTATGACTCACAACACGTGGTAAGATTTCTCTCCTGGCTTTGATCTCTTTGATCTCCAGCAAAACTAACATAAAATGCGACAGAAACAAAATGAAAATAAATCCAAACAGCTTGCCAACATCATTTTTGCCGTACCATGCATTCTGTTACTCCAAGCCTGCACAAAATGTTGTCATTTTATTCATATTTAGTTTTTTTTGTCTTTTATTAGCATATTTGGTATTGGAGTAATCCAAAAGTAATTGAAAGTAATCCAGTTAAAGTAACCCTACCCAACCCTGTATATGAGACATTTCAATATTACTACACATTATCAACTCACATGTCGACTGCCTGATTCAATGGCACGATTCCTTCTGGAAGAGCCTCGATGGAGTACGTCAATTCCCCAGTATATCACTACCTCCCCATTGATCTGGCATCACAGCGATCCATCACCGATGCATATTTGCGTTCTACTTTTATTTTTTTGTGTACTTGGTCTCTAATGACAACCGAGATGGATCGGCACACCCACTTCAAACCGTTCGGCATTTCTCTCAGCGATTTTACAGCAGCAGAAACAAGGCCCCCAGACTCACATTAACAACTTGATATATCGCCGCTCCTTTGCTCCCACGCAGGAGTTGAGGAAGGCGACAGCCCCGGCGGAACGCTTACATCATCCAACAATTCCCCATCCGTTTCCCATCCTTGGTTAAACAAACAAAGCTTTGAATTTTTACATGTGTTTTACGCTTTCTGATCGTTATTGCTCACCGAGCAGAAGTCTAGTGTTTTGGGTGTATAAGTACGTGATCTTTTCTCCAGGTATAGTTGCTATTTAACAATTGTTGGAATATTGATATACAATATGTCACTGTATGAGCTCTTTCAGTCGTTACATTGTTTTGGTGATATCCAGTGTGCTATTAAGGAATACGTTTGGGACTTACCTTGGATTTTGTCAAATGTCAGTAGAGGTGGGGCCCATTCCCTTAGACAAGGGTTGTCAAACTCATTTAAACTCGGGGGGCCACACGATAGAACAAACATTCTCTTGTGGGCCAGACTAGTAGATTAGAGGGAAAGAAAATGAGAAAGAGGTAGAGAGAGGATGGAACAAAGAAATGAAGAAAAAGAGAGGGGGAGAGAAAAAGAGATAGAGAGCGAGAGGACGTGAGGAACGGAAAAGATAAAGGGAGAAGTTGTGAGGGGGGAAGAGAGAAAGAAATCCTAAGTGAAATAGAAAAAGAGAAGGAGAAAAAAGAGATGGATAGAAAAAGAGAAGGGAAGAAAGAGAAACGGGAAAAGCAGGAGAGAGAGAAAAAGAGAATGAAATAGCAGGAGAGTGTCACAGACCAGAACAGACACAGGACTCAATTGCATGCGTTTCTCAGATTTTGTTGAAAGAGAGTGAGAGTAAGGCTTGCTTGATTGCTTGATCCGAAGACTGGCGGAGAGCGGGATCGAGTAAGGCGGGGGTGACACTTCCGTGTCGGAAGAAGGCAGGTGGGAATGGCACGTCGTTTGACCAGGGCTGGAGATCAGAGGCGATGTCGAGTTCGTAATACTAGTCGTAGGCAGGCGGCAGGCAAAACAGGCGTAGTCAGGTTCGGAAACGGGTCGAAAAACAGGAATCAGGCAGGAAACAGGTTTTAACAGGGACGAAATCGGACGGGAACGCTCACTGAGTGAAACACAACAGCTCGCAACGATCTGACAAAGTTTGAACTGAAGTCGGGGGCTTGAGGAGGGTGTGGCCACCAATCAGCTTGTCTTGGCTGTTGACTTCAATCAAGCTGCCACAGGTGTTCCAAATAGGGCAATCATGACAGAGAGAGAGATAAAGAGAAAGAAGAGAGATAAAAAAATACAAGTACAGAGTCTTTGTGAGCGGCACCTGGCTTTGGCAACATCAAGTGGACATATTGCAACCTGCAGCTCGTTTTTCTTCTGCGCTTCTCTGAGCATTGTCTTAGCGGGCCTGATCCGTCTGTTTGACACCCCTGCCTCAGCCACTCTGTTCCACAAGCCCCACTTCTTTCCACACCCCTTTACTCAACCCCCACCCCTTCCACTTCCTTCCACTTATTGCAAGCCCTTCTTTCAGGTATAGAAACTCTGACCAGCATCTTTGTCAACATCCTTGCAACATGCATATACAGCTCGTTCTGTATGTCACAAGCCCAGAATACATATTTTTTTCATCTTTTTATTCAGTTTGTTTAATTGTAATAAAAAACTTACCAGAACCTCTGTGCTCCAACTCATGTTTAATGCGTCAAAGTCTTGCAGAACTTGGATGCTGATTTGAGCATGCTGAGGAGAAATGTCTCTCTCTCCATTTTCACGATTTTGTACACCACGACCTGAATAATATTATTTTTGGAACTTTTAATTTGTATTTAATTTGTAGTTTTCAGTTATTTGTCACAAACCAGGTCAGGAAACAGGAATGGAGAACCCAATCGCGTAACGTACTCACAGTTTATTAGGGAGAGAAGGGATGCGCGCACACTCGATCCAGGGATGGATGGTCGTGGAAGTGGATTGAAATCCGAACAAAAGCGTTGTCAAAATCAAACAGATCAGGCCGAAAATAAAACAGGATCCAACGCAGGCAAATTAGATAGAGACATTTCACACAGAGTTTAACAGGAGTCTTGCAGACGCTCTGACAACTAATGGCCCAAAGGACCGCGTTTGAGTACTCCTAGTGAGCAATCTGTCAACGCGTTTCAGCCGGTGTCCATGGGCGGGGCCACTTGGGCGCCATGGCAACCGTGACATTAGTGTTGTCTCATTATCTTGTCATTGTGCTTTGTAGCACTCGTTTCTAGTTGCATTGCACAATACAATGATGATGACTAGAGGTCAAATAGTACAAAGTGTCCCTTAACTAAGAGTAACAGCAAATATTTTCACCTTCTTAAACTGGAATGGTTTCAGAAGAAACATTTTCTTAACTGGAGTTGATGTTTGTAAGTTAAGGTACTGCAGTACTGTATTCGTGTCTCAGCACAGATAGAATTGTATCTGTTTATTATATGATTTTTGCACAATATTTATCAAATTCTCTCTCTCCCTCCTCCTATCCCTGCGGTAAACATATGTTTTATATTTCTTAACCTACATTGAGACATGCCTGTTTGTTCCTATCCTTTCCATCATCACAGACTTTTCCCACCGTCTCCATGAGCATGTCCTAAGTTATGTCCTTTGTCCCTACTTTCCTGCCATAGCTCCCTCCTCCCCCGGTGTCGACTCCACCCCTTTGCAGCGAACAGGAAGTCATGGCACCGGGACAGGAAACTACGGCCGCGGAGGGACAAACAACTATGCCACGGTGGGACCCGGCTACACGACCAGCGGCGGAGGAGGCGACATGTATGGCTCGGACCCCTATGTTGCAGACCCTTACCGCACTTTGCAATACTGCTCTTCGATGTCGGAATCGCCGTACAGCAAATCTGGGCCCGCTCTCCCACCGGAAGGGACCCTGCAGCGTTCACCTTCCATCGATTCTATTCAAAAGGACCCCAGGTAAGACTCCCATTCAACAATGTTTGAATCTGTATTGTATTGACCGTGTCGTTCAACAATTGATTAGACAAACAGATTCATAGTTATTTCATGGCTGTATCCTGGGGGAAATAACTTCAAATCAATGAGTGGCGAGTCACAAACACTTGGAGGTTAAGCTTTCAATTTATATCTTAGCTTATTATCGACCGTTGTCAGACGTAGACTTGTCTTTACAGAATGTCAGAAAATCAAATTCATCAGGTCCGATAAGTTGTCAGTTATTTCCCGTCATGCCTCCCTAGGAAGAAGAAAACCTCTCGCTACCCAAGCACCCCTCCCGACTAAAAATAGTATAATATATACAATTGTTTTAATTACCCCTTTTCATAAAACGACCCCTTATTAACATATAAGAGAATAAAAAAGAAATAAATATAGAGCAACTTACAATAAAGGGCAGCTCTATTAATCAGAAAATATGAGCCAGAACTAGAGTAGTTGTGGATAAGAGAGTACTCGGTTATTGGGACACATCAAGAGGATGGATGAGGAGCAAATGTTGAAGAGGATCTACAGAGCAGAAGTAAATTGAAGGAGACCAAGACGAAGGCCGCGATTGACGTGGATGGACGTTGTTATGAGTGCACTGCAGGAATGAGGTCTAAATTTAGTGGAAGCTGGAGCTCTTGTTGGTGGTAGGAATGAGTGGAGAGGTGTTGTAAGGCGATGGGCAGGGCACCTGTATGATGCGGCAGGGGTAAACCAGTGAAAGCTGTTGGGCCCTGCTGTTGAACAAAAGAGTGTGTTGTGTCACCCTGACCCGAGTGACATGGCCGCTTTCTTGTGTCCGTTTCATCTGGAGGGACAAAAACATGACCAGGGGTGCTTAACTTGTTTGGGTGTTTGGGCATTTGGGTTGGCCATGGTCCAAAAATGTTTGTGTGTGTTTTTTTGCTACTTTTTCCCCTTCTTGTATTTTCTTTTTTTTGTATGTGTTTGTCTTGCTGTCGGTCACCCCTCTTGAGGGATATGACCAAGGTAGATATATAGAAAGATAGATAGATAGATAGATAGATAGATTGCATATGACATTCAAAAATGAAATACAAAAGTCTTTATCATAAACATTTTCAACCCATATGACATTAAAAAATGAAATTACATGACGTCAATAAATAATAGTTCAAACTGATCAGCAACCTTAACTCAACAGCACAATTTTGAAAACATGTCAATGAACGAATGAATGAATGGAACATTATTTCAAACATATATATATATATATATCAGTCCAAATCTACTAATTGTGGACTGAGCAATTCGGAAAACGCTGGACTGTGTAATGTAATATCAAACATTCGGGAACTCTGTTTGACCCTCACATATTATATATAATATATTCATATTACAGGGAACTATGGACATAATGATAATAATAAATAACCAGACGCAAGATAACATTCTGCAAAACAAAAATCGATCATACTATCAATATAATCAAATATATTGTGTGGACAGAAGGCTAAAATTTGCACGTTTTGCAAAATGTACCCTACTTATCGAAGGTTTGGAGCAGCAATTAGCAAATGTTGTCTCCTTCTAAATTATATGATGCCAACGATGTTTGCTGGTTCACGGAAGTAGGGATGCGGGATGATTGTTGGCAATATTAGGCGGTGACAAAGGGTTGGACTTTGGCGAGGACCAAATCACAAAAAGTCTCACGTGCATTAACGTAAAGGCACCATCAATACATTGCTACTATGTGCCAGCGCTTGAGGAGAGAACTTGTTTCATTAATTTCCGCACTGCTTCAATTGTCATGAACCAGGACAGGATCTCGGACCCAATTGCGTTTGTTTTAAAGGAATCTTTATTGGAATGAGTTGTCACAGCTTGCTTTGGGCGCCGGCGTTTGTTGGTCATCAGCCGCTTCCGCTGGAATGGCAGTTCCGTGACAGGTGGGCAGAATCGGTACAGCTTAGCGGGCAGGTCGATGGCCAGGGTAGGAGAGCAGGTCGTAAACGTGGGGCAGAAACAGATCAAAACAGAAGGCAGGCAGGAATCAAGCAGGAGAAGTATTTGGCGAAACACACAGAGAGACACAAGTACGGTCTGACACTCCTCTCTGGGTGCTGACAGCTTAAGAGGAGAGTACCAGGCAATCAGACAGCGCGCTCCTGCGCACCAAACGATTGCCCCAGGTGTCTTCATTTTGGCAATCATGACAGAACCCCCCCACACCACTCAAATACCCCCCCCGGGACGGCTCCAGAAGTACCAATCAAAAAAAAAAAATCCAAGGCTCGTCACAGGTAATCCAAGGGTAGGTCACAGGCAGGTGTCTTCATTTTGGCAATCTTGACATTAATGGATCGATCGTTTTTTTTAAAGGGGTCACATAATATTGGTAGGGCTCGATATTGGTGATGACATGTCTACGCCGTTCTCAAAAAACGAATTGGGGTGTGATGTCTTTGAATGATGGCCAAATTGATTTGGCTCCATGCTCTCCGCTGCCAACATTTTTAAACACAGTAAGACATCAATCTTTTCCTCATTTTTAGTCACACTTTGTCGTATTACCTCGTCTTGGCTTTAGGGAGGAGACTTGTTCGTCTCTGCATCTCCGTTTGTCTCCGCCTGTCATCTCATTCCTGTTTGATATTATTTTCTTGGTTTAATTTGAGGGGCTGCTTCCTCTGTGTCAACATCTGCAGTAACACTTTGTGGAGAGCGCTAATGATCAATGTAAAATAAATCTCTTCACCACAAATGGACAGTCTGCTAAAGAGAGCACTACTGGCACCTAATGTAGTGGAAGAGCAATTGCACTTTATTTTAAAACAATAAAAATAAATACAGAGGTCACAGGTGCCGTATTTGATAGAGCCTTACTATTTAAGAAACTCTGGTTTAGACTGTGTCAGGAACAGAACGGACACAGGACCCAATCGCATTACGTTTCTCACAAGTTTTATTAAAGGAAAGAGGAAGAGCTGCGCCCACGATCCGGCGTTCGCTAGGCGCGGGAAGCAAGTCGCTCTCGTATTCGGATTGAGATCCAAACACTGGAGTGGATCTTCCTTAGCAAGCATTGGCGGTGTCAAGGACGGAACACCAGGTCGATAGACGGACAGGAGAGCAAAAACATGGTCAGGGTCAGAAACGGGTCGTAAGCCGGGACGGTAGAGCAGATGTGGTCGGGATCAAAAACGGGTTGTAACCAGAGACAGACGGGAACAAAAACGGGACAGGTGGGAGTCAGGGTCGAAAAAGACTTGCCTAGTATACACTAAGGTTCACAGACGGACTGACAAAAGGGGATAGATAGGAGTGGGTTTAAAAAGGGACAGGGAGCCAATCAGAGTCTGAGGCAGTCGGCGCCAAAGGAGCGGGCACAGGTGATTCATATTGGTAATCATGACAGACTGTCCTTTTGATGCTATACTGTTGCCAGATAAAATGCATTGTGTTTAAGGTTATGTTCGTGTTTTGTTTATGCTATTTGGGGGCTTCTTTGTGCAGTATATGTTTATATTTATGTTTTTGTTGATCTTATAATTTAGTACAGTGTTTCTTAACTGGTAGGGTGAGACCCAAAATAGGGTTTTCATAAGGTCTTTGCCTTAGTGAAATAATGTTAAGAAAAAATCAAAACAAAAAACAAAAACTGAGGGTTATTTATACTCTATAACAATAGATGGTGATAATTCCTTGTAAATGCAAGTTAACACCCAGCATTTCACACCCAAAAGACTGATAGTTTGTTCACGCATGTTGAGCATTGTCAAACACAGGGAATATATGAGATATGGATTGTATTATCTTGAAGAGAAAGCCTCTGAAATGGATTTCATTAAAAATTCAGCTAATTGAGAATTAAAGGGAATTAAATAATATTATAATATAATAATAATAGAACATGTTTTATATGTTTGTTAATTTGTATTAAGTTTCCAGTTTTCAGTTCTTTTTGGCTCATTATATTGTCATTGTGCTTTGTAGTATTTTACCTGAAGTCGTTTTAGTTTTGGTGGTCATTTCATCCATGTGAACATATTCTACTTAATTTGTTTTGACAGCATAATCCATTTTTTTAATACATTTGAAAAGTATGTTTTTTTATTTACTTTTTATTTTTTACTTTGGGTCAGTTTGCAATTTAGGTTGGATGGTGAGTCCTGAAGTCCGACTAGTTGAGAACCACTGATTTAGTAGACACTCGAAATAAGAGAAGACTTCAATGATCAATGACAATGACCAATGAGAGAATGACATCTATTTCCTAGTACAGTGGAACCTCGGTTTTCGAACGCCTCTCAGTTCGAACAAATCGGAGTCCGACCAAAAATTTCGAGAAATTCTTGCTTCGCTGTTCGGTCAAAAAATCGGAGTTCGAACGCCGGTAATGCGTGAGTGCGTACGCTAGGGTGCGATGCTGAGCGGCGTACGGGTGTAGACCGCTCTTTTCGTGACCAACTGTTATCGCGTGCGGACGTGCTTCATTTTGCTTTCACTTTTAATATAGGTGTACCAAGTGTTTTAGCCCCTAATTATGCCTCAGAAGAAAGTCAGTGCAAGCAGCAAAGTTGCTATAGGTAAAAAAAGAAAAGTAGTGCATTCAAGAACGAAATAATAGCACCACCGTCCACCTGCGCCTTCTGCTGACCACCACAAAGGTAAGAAATCCTATGCATAATTCTTTTCTTTATCCTTTTTTTTAATTTTTACACGTTCATGTTAGCGTAATCTTTCGTACGGAAGATTACGATAACGCGAACGTACGATTAGCCTGGGTTAGCTTTATGTTTACGTTAAACATTCAAAACATTCAGGGTGTTGGAACGGAGCCCAACATTCAGGGTGTTGGGACGCAGCCCCCTTTCCAATGAACCGCTCACCACTTGTTAAGGAGACCCGGGTGCTTAATGACTTGTAAACGACCTGATTTTTTCATTTTTACACGTTCATGTAATCTTTCGTACGGAAGATTACGATAACGCGAACGTACGATTAGCCTGGGTTAGCTTTATGTTTACGTTAAACATTCAAGGTAAACATTCAGGGTGTTGGAACGGATTAGAACGATTTACATTATTTTTAATGGGAAAAATGATTTCGGTGATCGAACAAATCGTTTTTCGAACAGGGTTTTGGAACAGATTATGTTCGAGAACCGAGGTTCCACTGTACTAACTGCTTCAGTTCGCATGCTGGACCAATACTGATACTTTTGATTGGTAATGTCCCTCTCTTCTGCCTGGCAAGCTAGATGCAGCAGCAGGCCAGTTGGGGAGAATCGCTAAACGTGTGCCTGTCTGTCATGATTTGGGCTAAAACAAAAGAGTAAAGGGAGAAAAAGACTGCGCTATCTACATAGAGCACAAAGCTTCGGGGAAATTGTTGGAAGAGCCAAGTATCGATGATATTGATCCAATCCAAGTACCTTCTTAGTATTGATAGTATTGATATTTCGATCAATTAGCCAACCCGTAATGGGCGTCAGCGCTTATGCACCTGCACTGCCATCTAGTGGCAGGAGGGAACATTTGGTTTGCATCATTAAACAAAATCATAACTTTTGATCGAAACGTCCTATGACTCGCTTTTTATTATAAACTCAGAAATGTATGGCAAGCTACATTACTGCATCAAATGGCTGGGTCTGGCCTGTGAGTTGTAAGTTTGACCGAGGATATGGAAATAAAAAAAAAGTAACATTATTATCCGATAGTGACAATGATGTAAACAGTGCATAGTTTGGAACAACCGTGGGGACAAATAACAAACAAACTGCCATCCTATGCAATCCCCTTTACTTATGTCCAGTCGTTAAAAACAGAATCAAGCAGAATAGACTTCCAGATCAGCCTCTTTCAGTGCAAAATTGAAGGTATTTTTACTCAATTAATTACAAATTGTAAAGAAAGAAATATTCAGGTAATTATTCACACTTTCTCTAATTAAATTGTAACTACTTTATGTGTTGCATTTCTTTTTGGCACAAGGTTAACTGGCTGCCTACTCCACCTCCCGTCCTTCTTTTTCAATAATTTGATCCGGCTGAACTTGCATGAAGTGCTAAATGAGTTAGAAGCTATTCAGCGGCAGGGAATTACTTGAGTGAAGGCCGAGGTGGTTATTGCGGGTTTGCCGAAGCACGTGCGAGTCATTAAAGTATTTTGTGTTATGTGTTTTGATGTATTTGTTTCATGTATTCGTGGGTGACTGGAGTAGAAGTGAGGGTAGTGAAACGAATTAAGTGCAGGGGGGGATCTTTTTGCTCGGTGGGCCGCATTGGGTTAAACAATTTGGCATAGGGGCTGGGCTATGGGGAAAAATATTGATTTGATGGTTTGAATCTACATACAGTCTAATACAGTCTGCAAACCAATAAATATGCTAAGAACAATGATCCGTCACCAACTTTTTTTTGTTCTCATTTCTCAGTAACCGTGTTAAGCTACCTTATCCATGCAAATATTGCTTTTATATTTTTGGTGTGGGTCTCTGGGCCTTCTCTTTTCCAGTATACCCCTCATTCAAAAAAGACAAACTGTTAAAAGAACCACAAGATAATTATATATGAAATCGTATTTTTATTACTTGACTGTTATTGAGGGGTATAATCACACATCTGTTATATTGTTTTTATTTGAATAATATTAACTATACGTTGATATGTTAATAATAATTCGCGTATTCCCTTTGTATTCACTGATCAGTTTTATCTGTGTACATCTGTGATTTCCCGATACAGGTGGTTTTGGCATCACAGGGTGCTTAGATTTTGATGTAATACTCACCTGGATTACTTTCATCCAAAATGTCTACTCTGCCATTGTTGGCCAAAGAAATACTCAACTTTTTTTGCATTTTTGTTTTTATAGCGTGGTCAAAACCGACATCAACGATACAAATATAACAAGTTCAATTAGAGTGTTTTATAATGTTCCGATTTTTTTAAAATAGTATTTTGTTGTAATAGACATTCCTAACAAAGTCAAGAATCAGTGATGCTGTAAACAAATGTATGTTTTTTTATGTATTTAAAATTCAAAATGGGTCGGTGACAACCCCAACATAAGAGGTGGGTTAAATCGTCCAACGGGCTGGATCAGGCCCACGGGCCATATGTTTTACATTACTATGGAAAGGTAGAGGAAAGGATGACATCAGTGAAACGAGTGAAGATGAAACCAGACGAAGAGGCGTTAAATAAGCGTAGTGTGAGAGTAGGGGGATAAAGAAGCCATGAAAAAGACAGAGATGGTAAAAAGGAGGATTTGAGGATGAGAAAAGTGGATCAAAGTGCATGCAATCGTTGAGAGTAGCTTTTTTATAATTTAGATTAGTGGTTGTTTGAACTGTTCTGTGTGGTCTCAAAGTGCTACACGAAGTAAGAAAAGACAATAAAGGAAAACAAATAGGGGGATTGCTGAGGAAAGGGGAAAAAAACATAGTTTGATTAAGAGGATGGAAGCAAGAAGAAAGGAGTATTGAGGCACTGTGGGCGGAGTGTGTGAATAAGAACAAGGAGGGGAGGAACATTAGCTAAGGGAGAGTGGGAATTAGAGAGCGCAAAGGTGGAAGCGGCGGATGGTTATTGTTACAGAGCTTAGGAGCTCAAGAGAAGCGCTCGGGTGTTGCAAACATCTCCACGGGGAACTTTGGTCAACAGAGTTGCGGATTGATGTGAAGGTAAATGGAAGAAGTTGCAACACTGTGATCAAAAACATTGTTTCTCCAGACGTTTTATCAAAGAGCCAACACGACAGGAGCATGCCATGGAGGACCAATCCTAACATATAAACGTATAAGTAAATATATACCTACATGTCCTATATTGTGCCATATTTTTGTCATGTATTTTGTCATTTATTTGTTTTATGTGGGTATTTATTTTGACATTCATTTAGGCGTACATTTACTTACATCAAACAATAACTGAAATGATGGCTTATTCAAATAATCAAACCCATTGGTTTATTAGAGATGAACAAATGGACTTTTTTGCATTAGATTGTTGCACTCTGACCCGCCTTCTCGTTGTAGTAACATTTTGTTGTTACCAAACTACACAAGAAATAAATGAGAAAATACATAACGAAATATACGATAAAACACATGACAACATTCACACTCGGCAAAATACATGACAAAATTTAACGACAAAATACACAACAAAATACACGACGAAATACATAAAAATATGACTAAATATAGGACAAAACACATGACCAAATACATGACAAAATGAATTAACAGTATACACTAGAAAATACACAACAAAAAACACAGCAAATTTATGGCAAAATACATAATTTACATAACAAAATATATGAAAAAATACACGAAAAAAAAACATCACAAAGTGCATGTCAAAATAAATACAGAAATAAATAAATGACAAAATGGACAATCAAATGCATGTCAAAACACATGAAAAAAATTAAATAAAAAGATCACAAAATACATGACAAAATAAATGTTGAAATAAATAAATGACAGAATACATGTCAAAACGCAATGATATACAAAACAAAATGAATGACAAAATGTAGTATAGATATATGACAAAAAAGGACAAAATGCATGACAAAATACACAACAATACTCACTTGCTAGTCCACGCTCAAATGTATAAAATGTGTTATTTTTGAGACCGGTCAACTTGCTTTAGATAAAAATGAAGGCATCAGCTAGCTGAGCAAAGGCAGTGTGTAGGATCTTGACCGCAGTCTTATATGCAAACTGGGGATTCCGCAGCCTCTTAAGTGGAACAACCTGTCACAGCACTGTTTACTACAGTACATTTGGGGATTGCTTTATCGTTTCAAGTGCAGGGAGTTTTTTTGACATAGTTGATATCTGTGGCTGCTTGCCACAGTTTCTGTCCTCTACTTGAGAGTTGTTTATAGTTCATGCACCAAGATTTTTGCAAATATGACACAGATAAAGTTATCAGTCAAATGTGTGATTGTTTTCTATTGCTATTAAATTGGAATGGGTTTTGTAGATTATATTACTGCTCTCGGCTCATGGATCCCTTAACCACATGGGTTGTCGGGGCATCAATGAGGACTCAACTCTTGACAGGTTTTTCCACTGTTGCTGGTTCCTTGCATCTTTTTGGGGAATGACAATATATATATAAATATATATAAATATATATATATATATCCTGTATATGTCTTATGCCTAAAATAGTGATTTAAATTTCTTGCCATGTTTTTCTTAAAAGGATTATTATAGTGTGCTAGCTTTTGAGTATACTCAGCACCATGGACAGCGACACTTTGTCCATTGCATTGGGGATCAATGATGGAACCTTTTCGATGTTTATAAATGCCAACTATTTTCGATGTATATGCATCCATTGTCTGTACCGCTTATCCTCAGTAGGGTCGCGAGGGTGCCGGAGCCCATCCCAGATATCTTCAGGCAGTGAGCAGGGGACACCCTGAACCTTTTGCCAGCCAGTCGCAGGGCACACAGAGACAGACAACTCACTTGGGACTGTGGGAAGAAACCGGAGTGCCCGGAGGAAACTCAGGCAGGCACGGGGAGGACATGCAAACTCCACACTGGGGAGGTTGCGGCAGCTGGACTTGAACCCTGAACCTCCACACTGTGTGGCTGCCTCTAACCACCCAGTCGCCGTGCCGCCCCATGTGTATACATTTCTTTCAAAATTAATGACAGATTACATGCTGTAGTACTTGGTTCTATAAATCAGGTCACTTTAAAAATTAACAATTCACTATGTTTTTCATTGAAATGATAATATTAATATTATTGCAATATTGATTATTTTTCTTTTGAATATAACATATTAAATTTGTTAATCTTTATGTTAACTATTACTCTAATATAAATAAAATATTTTATGATGTTCAAAATGTCTAATGTTGTCGTTTGAAAAAAATAAACACAAACTAAAATAATGAAAAAATAATTTATATTTTTCTAGAAATAATTATTTAAATTATTTGTGAACATGTGATATAAATTCATTGCAACATTATGTTAATATTTTCCTTTAAATGTTATAAATTCATAGGGCAAAAAATGTTTTTTTAATTTTGATTGACTTAATGCGTTGGTCTGACTCCCCTCCTACATCCACAGGGCCCCAACTGAGGCTTGAACTAGGCACAGGTGTGTCTGATCACCAGACTCCTGTTCCCGTTTATTCCGGCCATTTTGAGCTGCACACGTTTGTCGGGTCTTGGTCCTGTTTTCAATTTTGTCTGCCTATGTTGTACTGGTTTCCATTGACATTTTCCTTTCCACCAGCACGCCAGGTTTATTTGAAATGAAATGAAATGAAATGATCTGCATTTCTATAGCGCTTTTCAAGTCAATGACTTCCCAAAGCGCTTTACATTGTGCTTCACATTTCCCAATAGCGGCCGTGATCTGTGCAGGCATGTAAGGCGCTAACCTGCTTATTGGGGGTATTGGGGGGTTCAGTGTCTTACCCAAGGACACTTCGACATGTAACACGGACAAGCCGGGATTCAAACTGGGATCCCTTAATCCTAAAACGATCGCTCTACCTCCTGAGCTACTGCCGCCCCCATTGTTTCAAGTCCCTGTACTGTTACTTTAATCCTTGCATTCCCATTTCTCTGTTTCCTGTTTCCTTGGTCAGGTTTGATTTTGTTTGGATGTGCCATTTGCTTTTTGCCTCTTTGCCCAGTTGTTACCTTGGTCCCTTTTTTTCGATTAAATGTAATCATTTGTTTGAGTACCCCTGCCTCTAAATTGTGCCTCCCCCAAATAGGTGATTACCCCCAAAACTTGGCAAAATTACAAAGTGTTGCATATTGTATTCTTAAAAAAAGTTATACATGTCTAACCCTTGCAACAGGTCTTATCTATTGGATTGTATTAGTCTGTATCTTCAATCAGAAGGTTGCCACAGAAAAAAAGTCTTTGTCCCATTCACAACACCAAGGGTGGTATTTCAAGAGAAAGGAAAGAAGGGACACACAGAGTGCAGAGGACACACTTCTTTTTGCCTCTTAGCGTGCCCCATGGGTAATTTCCACTCCACATGAGAAATGCATGCTGGGATGCGGTATCACCTCCAGGGAAGGGTAATGATGCTTTGCCAGAACCTCGGCCCAGAGGCGCAGCTGCATGCACGTGTGCGGGGGGATACAAACGTGTGCAGCTGTGGCTTGGCCGTCGCCTCTGCCTCTTCTGGCTAAATTGCCCGATGAAGTAATTTTCCTTTTTTGAAGTGGCGTTGCTATTTATGGCTACGTGTGTGTGTTTGGGGGACATGCTGGGTTGACCTTGGGATAGAAACAAAAGACTGTGTCACCATCTTTATCTTTTCTTCACTTGTCATCTTTCAGGATCGAGCCTGACTTGCTGTGTGCTTGCAGATTCACACTGTAAAAAGTGCTGTACAAAATGAGAAAAAAGAAGGGAAATAGTATTTAAGTTGAACACAGTCATTTTCCTACAGCACAATTACAATTAATTGTAAATGTTTTTTGCAAAAGGAGTTCTCTGAATAACTTGATATACAGTGTAGGGCTACACGATGTTGTCCTAAAACAAAACTCGACTTCCTCTGCGTCTTCATTAAACATCAGGGTGGTGAGATGGGTAAAGCAAGTGCTGGAGCTGAGCAGTCCCGATGAGGTTTTAATTCTGAAAATTTTGAGACAAATGAGGTACAGAAAAAAAGCTATTTGATTCACAGGTGCATCGTCAAAATGGCTGTCAATCACTTTTATACTAAGAGGGAGGGCTATAAAAAAATGAAAGATAATAGTTAGTTAAAAAATCCTCTACTTTCTCTAAACCGGTTCTGGCAAGTACTGCTCAAACTCCACTCACTCTTGCTCGCTCTCTTTGTCTCTCTTTTTACATACATACCCACATACGTAACCACCTACTTACCCACCCATCCACCTTCCTACCTACTTACACACTCTATCTTTCAACCCCAATACGTACCTAGAACATACCTGCCTACCTACTGTATCCACCTGCCTACCAATATCTGTATATTCAGTGTATACCTTGCACATATCTCTATACAAAAATACTTTTATTTTGCTCTGTCCTTCCTGCTCTCTCCTCTCTATTTCTCTTTTCTCTCTCTCCGCTCTCGTTTCTCTTTCACTTTTAAAAATATAGAAATGATGGAGAATTTTCAATCGGAATGTATTTTCTGACAAATATGATAAATTAGTTAATAATAAATTATGTATTCTAAATGGTACTAAATTTTGATAGCGCTGATACCGTTCAAATTATGCTGCCATAAAACCCAAACAAAATAATATGAGATATAATTACATTAGGCAGCACGGCAGCGCAGTGGTTAGCGCTTGTGCGGCACAGTTCATGTCATGGGAACCTGTCGTGGGTTCAAATCCAGCTCCAGACTTTCTGTGCGGAGTTTGTATGTTCTCCCCGTGCTTGCGTGGGTTTCCTCCGGGCACTCCGGTTTCCTCCCACATTCCAAAAAACATGCATTTCAGGTGAATTGGCCGGTCCTAATTGTCCCTAGGTGTGAATGAGCGAATGAGTTGTCTGTCCCCGTGTGCCCTGCGATTGGCTGGCAACCAGTTCAGGGTGTCCCCTGCCCACTGCCCGAAGATGGCTGGGATGGGCTCCAGCCCCCCCGCGACCCTAATGAGGATAAGCGGTACGGCTAATGAGATGAGATGAGATAATTACATTATTTTTGATTTAATATGCACGAAAAAATATCTTTTTTTTTCATTTGCGAAAGATTGACAAAAAAGGAAAGGCAATGATATACATTAATAACTATGTTAGATGGCCTTTTTATGAAATGAAATTTTTAGACATATACCAGTACCCAAACCTTGAGTTTACTACCGATACCCCTTACCGATACATCAGTGCAAGAAATTCGCCTCACTCTGCATTAATTGAGTGATATTTAAAGAAATACTTTCAAATCCCAGTGAAATATTTTTTCTTCAAAATTACCTTACTATGATTTTAGTTTCAGGGACTTACCTATAAATATAATTATCATGTACAAATAATTAGATAAGTTCAGGCCGATAACAATGCCCAATATGGAGTAGTCAATGAGGCATTTCCACATGGTAATACCATAACTACATTACATTGCTTAACATTGCATTATCGACTGACATTCTTGAAGAATCCCAATATCTTGTAATTATTTATTTGCAATTTACCCTTACTTTACTTCCGGGCTCCTCATTTTTAGATGGACACAAGAAAGCAGACTATACTGGCATGAACTACTATCACAAGTACATATTGTTAGGGTCTGAAACACCTCCTACGACCAGGAAGTGTAGACAAGTGTGTCCAATTATCACACACATATTTCCAACCATCCAGAAACCTTTAAAAAGACATCTTGAAAATTACCTTGGGTTGGGTCATTGTGTCATTTTCGCATTCCCCACTACACCATGTTTATTTGTCTTTGTTTCAGTGTCCTTTGTTACTTTACTCCATGTGTTTTCCAGTTCCAGTTTTGGTCTGGTTTTGGTTTCTGTGTTTACTTGTTTAGTAAATTCATGCTTGTTTTCTACTAAGTACCTTGTTATGTTATTCAATACAATCCCTCTTCTTGAGCACCCCTCCTTCCAGTTCCTGATTCTCCCACATGGGTCCATCATACACCCCCAAAACTTAACACAGATACTGTTAAAAGAAGGCTGGCATTGGCACCAATACCTACCTATGGATACTCACCAATCAAATAATATACAAAAAAATGTCAAAAATTGCTCCGGACATATCTAGGCGTTATTATCCTTGCCAGCAGAAAAAGTATGTAAAGATCATATTTTTATTTTATGGATTCGACCAATGTTAACATGGACACATTGCCCAAATTAACCTGATAAACAGTCAGTAATTTTGCATTATATGTGTGGCTGCTTATCAAATCCATCCAAGTGAATTGTGGTAGGGTTAATGTTTGATGAGCAACAGTAAAATCTTCAACTAAAATAATAACCTATTCTACATCTTTTTCACATTTTGAACGGCAACATTTAAAGTGATTTGTTTGAAAACCAGCAGGTTCTCCACAACAATTAAAACTGTAGCATATATATATATTTTTTTTAATGTTATTGCCTCCCCTCTAACTTATAAATCCATATAAGTCCTTTTGAATAACACCATTGATATCTAAGTCATTTTTTTTCCCTCGGTTTAAAATTCCTTTGTCTCATTGTGGATCACTGCCACTGAAGACATGCGTCCCTAATTAGTCCTGTTCTGACTCCCTTCTCAGTCGTCCCATCATTTTTGAGATATAGTCCTTCATTTTTTTTTTAAGATAAAAGGCTGAGCAATGTGACAAACATTTACAGATGGTTGCACTTGAATTGCTGTCAGCTTGCTAATACTACTATTGATTGGCTCCAAGGGAGTGTGCCAAATCAGAATCGGGGTCGAATGATTGAACGATTGAATGAATGAATGGTCGAATTACATGATTATACATAAGAACAACAACATCGGACGGCTTTTTCAAGTGAAAAGGGAGACAAAGTTAAAGAGATACAAATGTGATGTCGTTCAGAAAGGGTCATATTCGGTGTTGTAGTAACAAGTATCAACTCTATGATAACTACCGTAAATTCCGGACTATAAGCCGCTACTTTTTTCCCCAACTTTCAACCCTGCGGCTTATTCAGTGATGCAGCCAATTAATGTAATTTTTCTAGCAGCGCTCGAGTGTTGCTACCATTAACTGCCCTGTCAAAGCTATATTATTATTATTAAAGCTGTGAAAACTCTCTCGGTGTACCGTCTTTCTTTGTAAATATGTGTAACCCATGTATAATATGTATTTGCAACTGTATATTTTTGTAATGTATTTATTTGTGTTTATTTTAGACAATTATTCTGATATGTTTTGCACGGGTGAACGAAAAAATGAGGGGCGGAACAAACACGGGGTGCCATGTTTAAGTGGGGACGGCTAAAGGTGTGGGACAGATAAGGAAAGAAGATGGGGTAAAAAGTTGGTTAAAGAAAAAGGAGTTGCGTGAGTAAACGTGTTCATCTGATATATTTTTCCCACCCTTACCTTTGGAAATATACACTTTTTTCCTTGGATAACTTTCAACGGGACCTGGACTCTGCAGGTCTGCAGCAAACCTTAAGTACCGGTATCATTTTCCGTTCATTTTTGCCGGCTGTGATTTTTGGACTGTGGACTTTAATGAAGGACATTTAGTTTCAATCGCGGGACTTGAAGTCGGGTTTAGGTTAATTTTGTGTTTGTGTTACATGTTTAAATGTGGGCGCATGCGGCTTATATACAGGTGTGGCTTGTGTATGTACAAAATCGGTTTTCCTCTTAAAATGTGGTGGGTGCGGCTTATAATCATGTGCGCTCTATAGTCCAGAATTTACGGTATCTATGCAATTGTATAACATTTAGTAAACTCCGGTGATGCACTTCCGATATTCCCACTATGTCAAAATCATTTTATGCCCATCAACGGTCATTCATTTCTTGCTATGTCTGTCATGTGCAATGATACGACAATCTGTTATGCCATTTTAATAGCGGCCAGATATTACTGGACCGCCACCGATTTTCAGTGTAATCATACTTGTCGGAGCATGTCACGAACTAAATTATTCATTTCTGTCTTCAAAATTCATCACGGCATTGCACTTACGTTATGTGTCATCATCACCGCCGTCATTTGCAACGTGGCAATGTTATAGAAAGCTTGTGAGGCACTTTCCAATTTGCCTCGCTGTCTTATTGCTGCTGTGTAAAGTCACCATTGGAGCAGGTGCGCCAGCCCGTTTATGAGTTTTATGCCCCTTTTTGCATCATCTCTTTGTTCTCATCTGTCATCGATGCTGAAATATCAACGCTCACGCAAGACCCCGTGTTCTATTACAACAGCAATTATGAAAAATTGCCCGCCAAGGAGTCTGGACACGCATTTGAATGTCAAAATATTTAGATTTATGACAGACCGTGGACTCTACTTATCGGGTTTGCTGTTTTAGTTTAGTGGAAAGAGTGCATTAATTCATTTTCGTGGATACTTGCCAGAAAATAAAATAAAAAATCAACACCGGTGACGAAAAGTGTTTAGCTGCGTTCTAAGTACATGTTACTGTGATGAGGCTGTGCCAGATGATTATTGCATTAGCCTTTTGAGCACAAACATTCAGTAGTGTCCACGTGGCTGTAATTAGTGAGTAATCCAATGTAATTCTACACCAGCACTATGAATCACCACTTTTAGAGCGAGCAGTCAATTAGATAAACACCTCTTTCCATCAAACATTATAAACAATGAATCCGCAGCTATTTTTGGGTCTGTTACGGTGGCGATGCTGGGCTTATGTTCAACTTCATACCTCAGAACTTCATCCCAGTTTCCACAGGTGGTGTATTTAAATCCTGCAATGTTACATGATAGTCCATTTTTGCATCACCTATTGAGAGATGCTGCTTGCTTATTGTGCAATACAGGTCATATTTAGTAGGGTTTTGTTTCTGTTTAGGAAGATACTTATCATTTTACTAGGTTAAACATTGACTGATTGTTTTACAATCACACACTTTTTAATCCATCCATTCATCCATGCATGATCTGCACCGCTTATCCTCAGTAGGGTTGTGGGGGTGCTGGAGCCCATTTCAGCTATCTTCAGGCAGCGGGCAGGGGACTCCCTGAACTGCTTGCCAGCCAATCGCAGGGGACAGAGAGACAGACAACCATTGACTCGCTTTCAGACCTAGGGACAATTTGAACTGGCCAATTAACCTGAAATGCATGCTTTTGGAATGTGGGAGGAAACCGGAGTGGCCGGAGGAAACCCACGCAAGAACGGGAGATCATGCAAACTCCACACAGAATGACCTCAGAACTGTGCCACACACGCGCTAACTACTGCGCTGCCGTGCTGCCCCAATCACACTTTTGATTTCATGAAATTACTACAATGACTTTTTTCACATTTGACCGTTTTGCAATTCTTAGTTTTTCACTATCTTAATTTCAAAACGTGCACATTTAGCAGCATCAAACACAAAAAAACAAGAACAAAATCAATAATCAAACTATACACAATATCATTCTCATTACTTACTCTGGCAAAGCACATTCCCAAGGAAGTTAAGACTGTCCCGTTCCTCCACAAAGTATGACAGGAAGGGAATGATTACAGAACACCTTTCAGGAAGTTAGGTTCTACGTGCCCTTGCTTCTCCATAGCCTCACTCCCTCTGCATTACTGATCAGCTGGGGGCAATAGGGGGTAGAAATTTACCTATTTTAAGTGTTGTTGTTAAGTGTTGTGGTTCAAGCCTCGGCCGAGTCATACCTAAGACTTAAACATTGGTACCCATTGCCTCCCTGCTTGGCGTTCACCATTAGGGGTTGGAATTAGTTAGGGGGTTTGGTCACCTAATGACTCCCAACACCTCATTTGGGTTGAGCGAGGGAGCTGGGAACCCCCTCCTCTGAATCAATCTCTCAAAAAGAGTCAGAAAAGACTCTAGCCACCTCCCATTAGGGGGATATGGCTGTGGTATACATATATATATATATATATATATATATATATATATATAAAATATACAATATACAAACAATTCCTTTGCACTCATCTAATAAATTGAGATGGGGGGGATATACACGACAAAGTGGGTAGGTGAAGGGATAAACAATTAGATTATGCCTACATCTTATCCGTAAACAAAACAAAATATTTCCCTGGCCTACTGTATCAAATAGTTTTTAAACACAAATGATCACATTTGAGGAAAATAAGGGAGTTAAAATACAATGCAAGACACATTCACTTTCAATCTATTCCAGTGAAATTTGCTAACATTTAACTATTATTATAATTTAGGCTAGTCTAAGCACTACCTTGTAAATATCTGTGTCTTAATTTTATCCTAATAGTATTTTATCATTGTCTCTTTTTTACATGTTAACCCTGGAGTGCCATGTCCAATCTTAATATCAGTGGCAATAAAGACAATTCAATTCAGAGTTAGTGGTACTCTTGACTCGGGTGCAGACTCGGGAATTAGAAGGACTCATTTTATTTAGTGGACAAACAAGAGAAGAAAACCATTTAGAATATAGAGTAGCGTTTCATGTGGAACTAAGAGTATTTGCCTATTGACAAAGTGCCATACTTGGACAATTATGTTCGGCAGCTCTAATTCGACTCTATGACCCCCACTAAATTGTTTTGCGCCTTCCTGTTCAACTTATTATTGTATAATTTCAACATTCAGACACAGCCATTTGTCTCAACACGGTGATCGAGCAATTTATTTTTACCACCCGTGGTTCTTAATTTACCTTTTTGTTTACCCATTGTCAGGACCAGAGCGGAAACAGGACCCACTTGTGTGATGATGTTTACCACAAGTTTTATTGAAAGAGAGAGGAAGGGCTGCGCCCACAATTGGGTGTTCGCTGGGCGTGAGAAGCAAGTCGCTCTCGTACTCGGATTTTGATCCGAACACGGAAGTGGATCTTCCGTAGCGAGCGATGGCGGTGTCAGGGATGGAAAAACGGGTCGGTAGCCGGGACTGGGAGAGAAAGACGTGGTCAGGGTCGGAAATGAGTCGTAAGCCAGAACGGGAGAGTAGACGTAGTCGGGAACAAAAAGGGGTTGTAAGCCGGGACGGGAGAGCAGACGTGGTCAGGATACAAACAGGTCGTAGCCGGAGACAAACAGGAGCAAAAATGGGACAGGTCAAAGAAGGCTAGCCGGAGATTCGCAGACGGACTGACAAAAGATAGGACTGGGTTTAAATAGCAGGGAAGCCAATCTGCCAATGAGCCGCAGCTGGCGCAACACGGGCGGGGCCAACTGGGCGCCATGGCAACCGTGGCACCCATGCTTGTAAAAATGTGGATGTATGGCTGATATTAGTATGAGGTGCCAAGTCGCTGCTTTAAAAGCAGCACTAATTGCATGCAGTTTTGAGGAACAAACTTGTGCCTGTAATTAAATGTACTACTTAGAATGGTTTGCGCTATTATTTGGGGTTGAGGTATGAGTTGTGTCCATATCTTGACTGATGAGTATTGCATTTTTCATGAATAGCCATTGTATCACCCTTCTATAAATTTCTGCCAATACGCTTCTGTATAAGTAAATATAAAATAAGAGCACTATTGCCACCTACTGTTGTAGATGTGCAAATATGTTCCAGTATGGCACAAAAAAAGAAAACTTTTGGAAAGAAATTTTATCAACAGTGTCAGGTGGCTACTCTAGCTATATAACATTGAATCAATCAGTTTGAAAAATCGCTAAATCTTGCGATCGAGGTCGACAATTGAAATGATTTATTTAAATGACTTGAAGCCGGAGAGGTATGAATAATAAAATGTGACACTTTAAACCAAATTTCGAATCATGTCTGATTGTTTTTGCATGATAAAAGCTTCTTTAAATGATTGTGAGTTGAAATCATATACAATCGTAATCATGTCAAGTCATTTTTATTTGTATAGCCCTTAATCACAAAGAGTCTCAAAGGGCTTCACAGGTTATTACACAGACTATTTTTTTCAGACTATTATTACACCATCCCCTGATCTGGAACCAACATGAGGGCAAGGAAAAACTCAATAACCTCAACATGAGGAAAATGAAGAAACCTTGAGAAGGGACCGCACATGTGGCATCCCCCTTTCAGGATTACCAGACAAAAAAGGATGTTGCAATCACAAATAATACAGAGATATTGTCCAAGAAAAGTATAGGTTATTCATATGCTATAGAGTAATCAGCCAGACTGATAAGATTAAGATTACATTTTATACGTTCACCAAATCACGCAACCCTAGTAGCTCGTGTTACAGTGAGCTCCACCTTGATTCGACTCGTGACATGGTGCAATTTGTCGATTACATCCGCAAAGGCACGCACGACTCAACGTCCTCATTAACATTATCGGCAGAGCATTATCTAGCATTTCTGGTTGAGAGGCCAAAGCGTTACTTGTTGAGGTGATTGCATCTGGGCCGGAAAATCAAAAGACAATAGACCCCTAATTCTTCAGCCACCTCATATTCTCGTGACGGCTTCATCTTACCCTCTCACTTTGATTGGCCAAGTGCACTTGATGAGGAGTTTGTTCGGGTATTTTTTCCACTTGTGTTTGATCATGGCTGCGGTCAGTGTGTCTATTCACCCTTGGAACCATTGCTTTATTTTCATTTGGAAGTAGTCTTTATTTTGTGTTTTTCCTGGAATGCCATGTCTAATCTCGTTGTGAGCAATGTTTACCACATTGTAAGTAATGACAATTAAGACGGTTCTAGTAATATTCCTAATGCTCTTTAATTTTGTGAAGGCTGTGACATTACACCACAGGCGTCAAACAGGCGGCCCGCGGGTCAGATCAGGCCCACTAGGGGATTGGATCCGGCCCGCGAGACAACACTCAGAGAAGCGCAAGAGAAAAACAAGCTGCAGGTTGAAATATGTCCACTTGATGTTGCCAAAGCCAGGTGCCTCTCACAAAGACACTGTACTTGTACTTATTTCTCTCTCTCTCCCTCTCTCTCTCACCCCTTTTCTCCCACTCTGTGTCTGTCTCTTCCGCTCTCTGTGTCTCTTTTTCTCTTCCTTTGTTGCTCTTTGTCTCTTTCTCTCTCTGTGTTTTTAACCTCTTTTGCTCTAACGACCTTTTTTTTCCTTTTCTCTCTTCACTCTTTCTCTCTTCATACCCTTTACGCTTTCTTTTCTCTTTTCTCTCCTTCTGTCTTTCTATTTCTCTTTGGATTTCTTTCTTCTTCTCCCTTTCTTTTACCCCTCTCTCACGACTTTTTATCTTTTGTTTCTCACGCTCTCTCCCTCTCTCCCTTTTTTTCTTTCTTTGTCCCGCCCTCTCTCCTTTTCCCTCCCCCTTTCTCTTATTTATTTATTTCTCTTTTTCTTTCTCTTTAATCTACTAGTCCGGCCCCCGAGAGTATGTTTGTTCTACCGGGTGGCCCCCGGGTTAAAATGAGTTTGACACCCCTGCATTACACTAATGTATTATTTAAAAATTATACATGAAGTTGCAACATAATTTTAGATGTTTTACACGTTTCTACGTGATTGGGTGTTTTTCAAACAAAGTAACTTGTACCTGTTGGCATCTGTCTTAAGAAGTAATCATTTAAAACATGAAAACTACACAATAAAAAAGCCTGCATGTAGACAAAAACAACAAGAGTGTCATGGCAATGAGACCATGACATGTAACAAAATGTGAATATAAGAAATCAGGATATGTTGGATCGCTAACTTTACCGAACAAAAACAAAGAATGACAACAACTATGACAATAACTAGCTCTAACTAGAAAAATGTGTAACGTACGCAAACTAAATAACGGACTGAAAAAAAACAAGAAAACATGACAGCACAGTTTATAAAAGGACAATAACTCGCTCTAACTGGATAACATGGTAAGAAAGAGCACAGGATAAGTGTAAACATAAACTTAAACTAAACAAAAGAAAACTACAAAAAATGGCAACCGGAATACATTGGGATAATAACTAACTTTAACTGAACAAAATATGAAAGGCAACTTATAACACATATCCATACCTTTATAGGAAATTAAAGTCACATTTGTGTAGTCCTTGGTTACAAAAGGGTTTTAAATGTTAGGACAGACCTCAATAACAATGGATGTTGCATGGGGAGCAAATAGATAAAACATAGTCATCAGAGTGACATGACGGAAAGACCATAAAATACAAATTTTACCAGACAAAAGACATGATGACGATAACCAATGGGGAAAAACAATGTGACTGTCACGGTTGCCCACTGCCCTCACTTGGCCCCGCCCGTTTGGCGCCAGTTGTGGCTCGTTGCCTGATTGAATTTCCTCCTATCCAAGCTCAGTGCTCTCACTTACCCCTTGTCAGTCCGTCAACAAACCTCTGCACCCGCAAGACATGTGTTTTGACTCTGTCTGGTATCCTGCTTGTGATCCCTGTCCGGTATCGATCCCGTCTATCTCGTCTTTTTTGATATCTGACTCCAGTCCCCAGTGTCTGGTATCGACCCCATCTGTCTCGTCCTGTCTGATATCTGGCTACAGTCTCCGGTATCGGGTATCGATTACGCCTGTCCCATCCTGTCCGTTATCATGCGCCAGTCTCCAGTATCCAATATCGATCCCGTCTGTCTCATCTTGTCTGATATCTGACTCCAGTCTCCAGTATCTGGTATCGATCCCGGCTGTCCCGTCCTGTCCGGTATCGACCCCGTCTGTCTCGTATCTGCTCGTGTATCTGGTATCGATCCTGTCTGTCCTGTCCGGTATCGACCCCGTCTGTCCGGTATCTGCTTGTGTATCTGGTGTAGATCTCGACGGTCTCTGGCTTTCTGTTTTTCCACGCCTGACTTCTGTCTTACTTCTCCCGACCAGCGATCGCAGAATCAGTGGCGTTATGTTCACGCGCATGACTGCCCCATTCCTATAAAATAAAGCTTGTGTGAAAACGTTACACATCTGGGTCCTCCTCCTGTTCTGGTTCTGACAGTGACTGGGACTGTGAGGAACTAAGGTACAGGGAGAAACATTGTACCTGTAAAATGTTGGCATCAGTCCTAAGAAGTAATAAAGACCACGAAGACTCCACAATGAAAATGCCCGCAAATAGACATTACAACAAGAGTGCCATGGTGATGAGAACATGCCATGTTATGCACATATGTAATAGTACAGAAACAAAAAACCGACAAACCTGTGAAGCTCTGAGTGCCTGATTTCAACTAAAACCACTGAAACACAAAACATGACAATACAGAAAGTACCGAGCCTAAAAATATTTCCGTGTTCTGTCATGGTTGCCATGGTGCCCAATTGGCCCCATCCGTGTGTCATGGTTGCCATGGTGCCCAATTGGCCCCACCTGTGTGGTGCCAGCTGCGGCTCGTTGAGAGATTGGCTTTGTCTCCATATAAAGCTCAGTGCTCTCTTGCTTTGGTTGTCAGCCCGTCAAACAAACTTCTGCCCACAAGACGTGGGTTCTGACTTGGTCCTGTTTTCCTGTTGATATCTTCAGTCCGTTATTGTTCTCGTTTATTTTCGTCCTGTTTAATTCCGGGTTCCAGTTTTGTTTCCGTCTATTTTGGTCCTGTTTATTATTTTCTCCTGTTTTTGTTCTCGTCTAGTTCCCCCTTTTAGTTATCAATATCCTGTTTTTTTGTCAATTCTGTCCGTCCCTCCCTGTCCAGTATCGACCCCATATGTCCGATATCAACTCGGGCAATTGGAATCAGTCTCGTCGGTCTCTGCCTTCCCTTCTTTCCACGCCAGACCGGCTGCCTAACGTGCATGACCCCCCATTTCCTGTAAAACAAAGGCTTGTGTGAGAACGTCACGCGATTGGGTCCTGATCCTGTTCTGGTTCTTGACAGTGTTCAATGTTTTGCTGTGTAAACATTTGATATATGAACTGTACCAAAGGAGAATAGAGACAAAGGGCTGAAAAGCCATGCTCAGCAAATAACGTATTTACTAATCTGTTGGTATGAAGTTGTGTACAATATGCACGCCAATTCAACACACAAACTGCTAGCTTAATGGGAGCTTCCATTAAGCTTCAAAATGTGTCTGATCAGCTAAATATTCTTTGATGAAAAAAAACAGGATTACAATGGTGTGATTGGAACATATTGGAACAATCATCCTACCTTATTATTTAAAATTCGATCTTTTGCATCAGAATAAGAAGTAATGTGACTAAATCTTAGCGCCTGAGAAATGCATAACCCTGATTTAGCTGATCAAGTATGTTTCTCCTTTCCAGCAGAAGTCACAATGTTTTCTTTTGGTACTCATTTCTAATTGATCAGACAAGCAATGTGTGCTCGTCTGCGTATATCCCTCAACGATATATTTGCTGTAATACGTTTCAAGGATTGCTCCTCTCCTCCAGAATCCTCAGCATCGCGAAATAAGGCCGTCTCATTCCACACCTCATATTCTTGCCACTCAGACCCTTTGTGAGCTTTCATTCAAGCTCCATAGCCATCCATCCCAGACCGGAAGAACCTTGGAGAAAGCCTATTGATTTTTTTTTTCTTGTCTTTGTCTATTTTTTTCAGCCTCAAATCCATCTCATATAGAACAAGGAGCAGACAAAGATAGGTCTTGTCGGCGGGAGTATACAAAGGGGGTGCGGCTATGGGCAGACAATTGTAGGAACTGAAAGAATGAGAAAGTCACATCTGGCCTACTAGTCCTGACCAGATGAGCTAGAGAAAAGAAGTAATATGTACTCCTTCTCGCTTTCATCACATTCATTGATCTATTACATGGCCTTCTCTTGGCTTTCTTTTTTTCGTTTCTGAAACCAAGAAGTTGGTTTTGTGGGGTTTTTTTTTTCATATCTGTAGGTAACAGACTGATAACAACCAAAAGTCAGTTTCATCCAAATATATATATATATATATATATATATATATGTTTTTTTTTTTTTTCATAAGAAAGTAATGGTTCATCGTGACATTTTCTGTCAACCTGGAGTTGCAAAAACTGTCAGCTACTTCTTTGTTACTGGTTACTGTGAAGGTGTATCATATTTACATGTATTACTCAAATAATAACTGTTATCATTGTATTAACATGGTGTTACTATGTTATGTTATCATGGTTTTACCAGTAAATCCTATTTTCTGTATCTCGGTTGATTGCTCTTTGATAAAAAACATTCTACGGCCTAATATCTATTAGAATATAGTTTTAATCTAGAAATGTGAGGGGACTGATTTCCTGTTAGTTACACCTAAACAAGATAACACCCAGGATTGAGGCATCAATCAGAAATCACGGTGATGCAGGTACAAAGTCACAAACAAAAAACAGAAATCTTTGATTACATCATAAAAATTGCGAAATTTGAATATGTATTTCCTATGTGCATATAGCATACCTGTCAATATTACCACTTTACTGACAGGACCAGAACGGAGACAGGACCCATTTGCGTTACGTTTCTCTTAGTTTTATTGGAAGAAATTAATTAGACGAAAGAAAAATATGCCAAGATAAATCTAATTTAAATCTAAGCTTAAAACAAACTTCTACTTTATAGCATATGAATAACCTATAATTTTCTCAGACAATATCTCTGTATTATCTGTGATTGCAACATCCTTTGCGGTCTGGTAATCCTGAAAGGGGGATACCACATGTGCGGTCCCTTCTCAAGGTTTCTTCATTTTCCTCATGTTGGGGTTTTTGAGTTTTTCCTTGCCCTCATGTTGGTTCCAGATCAGGGAATGGTGTAATAATAGTCTGAAAAAATAGTCTGTGTAATAACCTGTGAAGCCCTTTGAGACTCATTGTGATTAAGGGCTATACAAATAAAAATGACTTGACTTGACTTGACTTGAAAGGAAAGGGTTGCACCCATGATCCCGTGATCACTGGACGAGGGAAGCAGGTCGCTCTGAACGCGGAAGTGGGACTTCCGTGGCAAGCGATGGCGATGTCGGGAACGGAAAGAACGGGTCAGTAGCCGGGACAGGAGAGAAAAAAACATGGTCGGGATCGGAAACGGGTCGAAAGCCAGGAGAGGAGAGTTGACGTGGTCGAGATCAATAACGGATCGTTATTCGTAATTCGGAACGGGACAACGGACGTGGTCAAGGTCAAAACAGATCGTGGCGGGAGACAAACAGGAGCGAAAAACGGGACAGGCGAAAAAGGGCTTGTCGTGTAAAGGGAACTAACAGGACAGAGTTTAAATACTGACAGGGAGCCAACAACAACAACCTGCGGCTGGCGCCACACGGGCGGGGCCAATTGGGCGCCATGTCAACCGTGACACTAGGGCCTTATATCTATTAAAATATGGTTTTAATCTAGAAGTGCGAGGGGACTGATTTCCAGTTAGTTATGATGCAGGTACAAAGTCACAAACAACAAACTGAGATCTTTGATTACATCCCAAAAATTACGAGATTTGAATATGTATTGCCTATGTGCATATAGCATACCTGTCAACATTACCACTTTACTGTCAGGACCAGAACAGAGACAGGACCCACTTGCGTTTCGTTTCTCTCAGTTTTATTGGAAGAAAGGAAAGGGTTGCACCCATGATCCGGTGATCACTGGACGAGGGAAGCAGGTCGCTCTGAACGTGGAAGTGGGACTTCCGTGGCAAGCGATGGCGATGTCGAGAACAGAAATAACGGGTCAGTAGCCGGGAAAGGGGAGCAAAAAACGTGGTCGGGATCGGAAACGGGTCGAAAGCCAGGAGAGGAGAGTAGACGTGGTCAGGATCAAAAAACGGGTTGAAGCCAGGGAAAAATACGGGAGGTGAGAGTTGGGGTCGAAAAAAAGCTTGCCTGGAGTAAACTGAGGTTCGCAGACGGACTGACAACAGGTGACAGATAGACCTGGGTTTAAATATTGACAGGGAGCCAATCAGAGTCCGAGGCAGTTGGCGCCAAAGGAGCGGGCACAGGTCCATCACATCGGTAATCATGACATTTACAAGTCAGAATACCGCATTTAAAAACAAATCTACCGCTTTTCAAACAACAACTAAGGATCGTGTCTCAAGACTTATATTTTAGTCTGTGTTCTGTTGTGGGTAAAGTTTGCGCTTTTGGTTTTGAACAAGCACATTTTGTCATTTTTTTATATTATTTTCTGGAGAAATTGTGTGTTTCACATGTAAAAACAGTGAAGACCTTCTGATTAAACCCGATATTCGGTGTGTCATTATTTGTGTCACGGTTTCCCATTGCCCTCAATTGGCCCCGCCCATTTGGCGCCAGCTGCGGCTCGTGGCCCGATTGGCTTCCCTCCTATTTAAGCTCAGTGCTCTCACTCACCCTTTGTCAGTCCGTTAACCAATGTCTGTGCCTGCAAGACGTGTATTTTGACTCTGTTCGGTATCCTGCTTGTGTATCCTGTCCGGTATTGATCCCATCTGTCCAGTATCTTGCTCCAGGATCCCGTCTGTCTCGTCCTGTCTGATATCAGACTCCAGACTCCAGTGTCTAGTATTTATCCCGTCTATCTCGCCCTGTCTGATATCTTGCTCCAGTCTCCAGTATCCAGTATCGGTCCCGCCTGTCTCGTCCCATCTGATATATTTTGATAGTCTCCAGTCTCCGGTATCGATCCCATCCGTCTCGACCTGTCTGATATCTGACTTTAGTCTCTAGTATCTGGTATCGATCACATATATCTCATCCAGTCTGATATCTTGCTCTGGTCTGTAGTGTCCGGTATTGATCCCGCCTGTCTCATTCGGTCCAGTATCTTTCTCCCTTTCGGTCCTGTCTGCCTCTGGCTTCCTGTTTTTCTGCACCGGTCTTCTGTCTCACTTCTTCCGCCTAGCGATCGCCGAATCACTGGCGTTTGTGTTCACGCGCATGTCTGCCCCATTGTGTTAAAACGTTACGCTCCTGGTTCCTCCGTCTGTTCTGGTTCTGACAATTTGACTGTGTATTTGGATGTGCATCCTAAAGCTATGTCCATCAGGGGCATTGGTACTCCAAATATCTGAAGGACATAAGTCGAGTACTTTTTTGACGTGCTATCCAAAGCGGGGAGACAATGTTCGTGTTCTAGTTAGTGAGGTTAACTTCTCTACACTAAGTTATTATTAAGAGTCTGGTTGAGATAGGCTCTGCGTTTGTGTAACCACTGCTTTATACTCAGAATATATGCCAGTCACTGTATAATACGTCTTAAGTATAAGAATCGTGCACAAGATAAAAGAGGAAGACAAATCAATATTTGAAAGCTGCAAGGCATGTCAATATCATTCCATCCAAACACGATGCTGACATCAGAAGAGTTATGGCCATGTCTGGTGATATTAATAGCTGGCGTCAACACAGGAAAGTACTGTGTTGGATAAATCCATGCCAAGTCAAACACATGCATGCATACACCTCTATGCATGCATATAAATGTGTTTTGTTATCAATTCAAATTGAGCAAAATCATTTTGAATGTGCGGAAAATCCTTGGGCTAGTCGTCGCGCCCTGCCAAGACAAATCCTATTTAGCGTCTCTGGGTGCCAGAAAGACACGTCAACTTGATGCTGTGTTCACAACGGTAGCAAAGTGGTTAGCATTTTTTATGCTTGCCACTTTTTGTGGTAGTTTTATCCGATAAATTGCTGTTCTTTGTTTTTGAATCACCCCTACAATTTATTCTAGCTTTACCTGACTTACAGAATGAGAAAAAGCAGTATTATTTAGAAGATTATTATACTAAGGCATAGGTCCGTAGCAAGATGTTGTTATCGGTGCTGAGAACAGCCTTTTTTAAAATATCGTGCTTGCAATATTCACCAGTACCAGCATTGTCTTCCTATTTTACGTTATACAGATGCTCCCCTACTTACGACCATTCATATATATATATATATATATATATATATATATATATATATATAATTGTGTGTGTGTTTTTTTAATCAATTTTACATAACATAAGCCTCACCTAACCGTAGCTGAGATAATTGTCCAACATCTTGCTGCTATGGGTACCCAAAACCCTCAAAAAGGCTGAGTAAAAAATGAGAATTATATGAAATGAAATGAAAATGAAATGAAAAAGTGTGCGTGTGTCTCTTCTGGCCGCCATACTTTGTATTTTCCGTTTGCTGAACAAAATACGTTGACATCTAGTGGTCAAACAATAAACAATATGCTTTTAAGTATCTATATTTAAAAATGGTTCACAATGCTCATAACCATACAATCATACCAATAATCAATGAGATTGTTTTGTTATTACTTTTTCTATATGTTATTCTATGTGGTGTTTTTTGTTATATAACCGTAGATATGTGAGTACTAATACCAGGTATCGTTATCCTTTCTTTTATTCCACATTTTATCCCAAAATGATGTTTGTATCAAGCCAAAAAATCAGTTTCAGTTTGCATTGAAGACAAAGGAAAACACCTTATATTAATTGAAACACCTTACATTAAGTCAAATTAATTAAATTAAATTAAATATCCATCCATCCATTATCTGCACCGCTTATCTACAGTAGGGCCGTGGGGGGTGCTGGAGCCCATCCCAGCTCTCCTCGGGCAGTGGGCAGGGGACACCCTGAACTGGTTGCCACCCAGTTGCAGGGCACACAGAGATAGTCAACTCTCGCTCATTTGCACCTAGGGACAAGTTGAACTGGCCAATTAACCTGACATGCATGTTTTTGGAATTTGGGAGGAAACCCACGGAAGCACAGGGAGAACATGCAAACTCTGCACAGGAAGGTTCGATCTCATGACTTCAGAACTGTGCCACAGACGCGCTAACCACTCAGCCGCCGTGCTGCTAAAGTAAATATACTAAGTTAAATATATAGGTCGTATTGTATTTGGGCAAGACACTGAACCCCTAATGCCCCTGATATGTAGGCAGGCGTCTTGCATTGTCAGCTCTTTTGTGTGTGTGTGTGTGTGTGTGTGTGTGTGTGTGTGTGTGTGTGTGTGTGTGTGTGTGTGTGTGTGTGTGTGTGTGTGTGTGTGTGTGTGTGTGTGTGTGTGAATGGGTAATGTGTGAAGTGTATTGTAAAGCGCTTTGAGAGTTCTTTAGGGACTGGTAAAGTGCTATATAAACGCAGTCCATTTACCATATTATATGGCTAAGATGATTTACTGGCTGGTACTTCTAAAACATGCACTGCTTGGCTCTTCCGTCAAAGTCAAACCCTTAAGCGGACTTTTCATCAACAAAGCTATAAATTACCTCAACTGTTTCTCTTTTTCCTCCCGCCAAAATCCCTTCATGTCTATTCCCCCCATTTCTTAGTCTCTCCGTCCAATTTAGTGCCCTCAAAATGGATGTTCAGGTTGTAATTAGCATCTGCTTTAGTATGCGCAATGCTTTCCTATCCGCCAATCAGTTACCGTAAATGACAGGCCTTGTCCAATCATATTAAGGCCAGCCAGACACATTTCCTGTCAGGAGGTCTTTCTTCAAATGCGTTGCCAGCTCTGAAAATTGACGTGAATTGAACCATGAGGGCAAAAGGGACGTCATAAATTACAGTGTTGCATATTTACTACCCTGCATTCATTATAAGATGCTTAGGTTAACATTTTCCCCCATTTCCATTAGAATACTCTTACAATACGATCCTTCTAAAGTATGGTCATATTTTGGAACTGAATCAATATCAATGGTTGCAGTTAAAAATCGGAATAACATGCGGTGAGGTTTGTGTCTGGTGAGGCACAGTTAAATTCAAAATTTCATGAACTGACATTGTATTCATCTTTTGATTGGCAGAGCAATAAAGCAATATATAAACTTTACCATAGTATATATAATTTTATTGTTTTACCTATAACTTATATATATGATATGAAGTCTATGCGTCTGAATAAGTATGCTATCCCCATAGTGAAAAAATGACTTGATGGCTTAACTTTTTGTTACCTTGTCAATGCTATCACTAATTATTATTGTTTGGGGCTGAGGTGAGCGCTAAATCCAAATCATTGGTCTCATTATCGCCCTCTGTCACGAAGCAAGAGTGTTGCGTGCCTCACTCTGCAGCACAGTAATACGTTATGTACTAATTATTTTAATAATGCTCTTAAGATACAGTGGACGTTTCTGTCACGGAGTGGAAGGGGTGCCCGGACCAGAACGGAGGCAGGAGGCAGGAAGGAAGAACTCAATTGCGTGACGATCAAAAACTTTTATTTACCAAAATAAAAGTTGTCCAAAACTCAGGGACAAGACAGAACAAACAGGCTTTAACAAAAACGTGCAAACACAGGTTTCTTCCAACTCAACTAAACAGGACAAGGCATGACAGAACAGAAAAGGTATAATGAGCCAGCACCCGCAAAACCCACAATCCAGCCTTAAATAGCAGACACGCATTTAGTTGAACTGCTTCAGCTGGTGCCCAGGGGGCGGGGCAGACCGGTCGCCAAGGCAACCATGACAGTTTCAGCTATTTAGGAAAAATAAAATCCAAAAAGTATGAGGTTAATTCTCTAATTCTCTAATTTTAACACCGAATACATATAACCATTTATTATGTTCTAAGTTTCCATGATGACAGGTGAGGCACACCTGCACGCCCCTGGTTGTTTCATTTATCAAAAATACATGTAAATAGTTTTAACCTATTCATTCTGACAATCTTTTATTTTATGTATTAGTTTTTTTTAAATGTTTCCGGTTCTGACATTTTTATTGTTGTTTTCGACCGTTAGTTTGATACTTTGCTGAATAATTTGTTATTAAGTGCCATCTGTTTTGATTAGGTTGCCTTTTCCTGCTTCCTGCGTTTGGGTCCACCGGTGTTAATTGTAAATTCAGATGGTATGATTTAGATTAGAAAGATTATAAACCTGACAAAGGCATCTATAACAGGGGTGTCAAACTCATTTTACCTCAGGGGCCACACAATAGAACAAACATTCTCCCGGGGGCCGGACTAGTAGATTAGAGAGAAAGAAAAAGAGAGAAAGAAAAAAGACAAAGCGAAGGAGAAAAGAGAGAGGGTGGGACAATGAAAGAGAGGAAGGGAGAAAGAGAGAGAGAGAGAAGAGAGAGGGAGAGAGAATGTGAGAAACAAAAAAGATATAAAGACAAATAGTGAGAGAGGGGGAAAGAAATGGAGAGAAAGAATGATATCCAAAGAGAAATAGAAAGAGAGAAAGGGGGAAGGAGAGAAAAGAGAAGGAGAGAAGGGGAAAGCAGGAGAGAGCAAAAGAGAGAAAAGGAAAAATGGAAGAGAGAACAAAAGAAGGTAAAAAGACACAGAGAGAGAAAGAGACAAAGAGAAACAAAGAAAGAGAGAGAGACACAGAAAGTGAAAGAGAGAGACACGGAGAGTGAGAGAAAAAGGGAGGAAGAGAAAGAGAGAAAGAGAGAGAGAGAGAGAGAGAGAGAGAGAGAGAGAGAGAGAGAAGAAATACAAGTACACCGTCTCTGTGAGAGGCACCTGGCTTTGGCAACATCAAGTGGACATATTTAGACCTGCAGCTCGTTTTTCTCTTGCGCTTCTCTGAGCGTTGTCTGTCTCGCGGGCCGGATTCAATCCCTTAGCGAGCCTGATCTGGCCCCCGGGCCGCATGTTTGACACCCCTGATCTATAAAGTTACAACAAGAAAGACAAATACTGCGAATATTCGTATATTATCTACGACGATATTGTCATCTGGCACCAGTGACAGAGACTAGCGTGTTATGTCTAATCTCGTTGCATACAATATTTCACCACATTGATATCAGTGAAAATAAAGACTATTCTATTCTATTTTATTCAATTTCATTCAATTTCATTCCATTTTATTCCATTCTTTTCTGTTTTAATATTTTATTTTCTCATCCATCCATTTTCTGTGCTGCCTATCCTCACCAGAGACGTGGGGGTGCTGGAGCCCATCCCAGGCACCCTTGGGCAGTGGGCAGGGGACCCCTGAACTGGTTGCCAGCCAGTCACACAGAGCACACAGAGACAGACAACTCATTTTGGTCTGGCCAATTAACCTAAAATGTGTGTTTTGGGAATGTGGGAGGGAATCGGAGTGCCCATACGAAACCCACGCAGGCACGGGGAGACCATACAAACTCCGCACGAGGAGGCGGCTGTATCTAGAATTGAATCCTGGACCTCCGCACTATGGGGTTGCACTGTAATCACCCAACGGCCTTGCGATGTTCTGTCCTGTTCTATTCTGTCCTATTATATTCTGTTCTGTTCTGTTCCATTCTATCCGCAATATCCCGAGGCATTGATGCTTGTCAAATTGTGGCGAGATGCCTTAATATATATTTAGCGGGAATCTTTTGCTGGCATTTGTCCCGTCGTCGCTTTTTGTGTGTCTTTGTGCTGTTGTGTTCCGCTGCTCTTCGTCACTGGCCCTTTGCCCGGTAGTGTGTCTAACAGGTTTGTAGTGCTCATTAGCACCAGTGTTGACTGGTGTCATCTGAAGGCTGTTTGCTTGTTTGTCCTTTATTTTTCTTTTCTTTTTAGCCAAAATTGTTTTTACCCTCCTCTTTACAGCAGAGGTGTTCAAATTGTTTCTTTCCAGGGCCACATAAAGACAAATCTAACGCAGGACGCCAACAGTTTTGTTTGTATGTATTTATTTTGAGGGCGAAAAACTGAAATTTATTTGTGATTTGTTCAGAATTACGGGAAACGTTTCAAAGGGAAAGTGTTTTTTCGACCCCTAGATGTCACTGTATGCTGTAGAACAACTAAAGTGTGTAGAAAGTCCACAGAAGAATACAAACTACCGAAACTCAAATTGACCAAGTGCATATCACTTTACATTTTTTATCCAGCCATATTGAGGTTTATGGGTACCCGAAGCAGAAAGATGGCAAACATTTATTTGAGCTTCCTTTAGGGCACAGGTGTCAAACAGGCGGCCCGTGGGCCAAATCAGGCCCGCTAAGGGATTGAATCCGGCCCGCGAGACAACACTCAGAGAAGCGCAATAGAAAAACAAGCTGCAGGTTGAAATATGTCAACTTGATGTTGCCAAAGAATGGTGCCTCGAACAAAGACACTGTACTTGTATTTCTTTTTCTTTTTTTCTCTCTCTCTCCCTCTTTTCCAATCCTTTTCTCCCATTCTCTGTCTCGGTCTCTTTCACTCTCTTTTTCTCTTCCTTTGTCTCTTTCTCTCTCTGTCTTTTTTAACATCTTTTTCTCTAACTTCCTTTTTTCCTTTTCTCACTTTTCTCTTTCTCTCTTCCTACCCTTCGCGCTTTCCTTTCTCTTTTTCTGTCTTTCTATTTCTCTTTGATTTCTTCTGCTCCCTTTCTTTCCCGCTCTCTCACGACTTCTCTTTTTATCTCTTTTGTTTCTCACGCTCTCTCCCTCTCTCTCTTTCTTTGTCCCGCCCTCTCTCCTTTTCCCCTTACTCTTTCTCTTATTTCTTTATCTCTCTTTTTCTTTCTCTTTAATCTACCAGTCCGGCCCCCGACAGAGTGTTTGTTCTATCGTGTGGCCCCCGAGTTAAAATGAGTTTGACACCCCTGCTTTAGGGGATGCTAACTTATGTTAGATAAATGCTGATTTTCCCGACATACAATTAGTTTTAAAAAAGTGTTTGGTTTTTTTTTTTACCCTAGGAGGTGGTAAATAATAAACTATGTCCCTTTTAAATGTATGTATAATGTATATATATTTTTTTTCCAGTCAATTTACATATTTGGTTATCCTACTGATAATCGCTAATTTCTTTTTGTTCAGGAAAATACGTTTTATAAATGGTAGAATAAAACAATACCAAGAAAACAGTGTCTAATAATACTAATAATAATTTCCTTTGTATTGTCATTCTTTGTAACAATGTACACAGAACGAAATGTCGATACACCTGACCCGTTGTAGCGAGTCGATGCAGCCGCAGCCAACAGAGGGCGCCGCCATAGAAATGGTTTTCAAGGTATTAGTTAGGCACCCAAACTTAAAGTTCTAAACAGTACCTGAAATGTATCAGTTTCACTGCAGGAATAGGGTCCTAAACGTTGTGTTGTTACAATGATTAGATTTGTGTTTGTGGAGTTAGAACGCCCACTAGTGGTCCATTTGTTCACAGCCATCCATTTGTAACAAGCATGTTTTCGCCTCCCTTAAAATATGTAAGTCAACAAACACATTTGTTAGTGGAACCCTCCAATTTCAAACCACGTATTCAATACTTTTATTCATTTCAAAACATATTTTTTCCGTTTAGTTTAGGTTGCTGGGACAACATGAATTCTGTACGAAGTAATTGTTCGATAAATTGGTTGAATCTTGTATAAGTTTTGTGAAAATATTAAATTACTGGCTTATTGAGTTGGTACTATGGTTTCAGGCATCTCCTTGCCCCCATAAAACGATCAGTGGGCCGCAAGTGTCCCAGTGGCCATACTTTGGACGCCCCTGCTCTCCAGTAACCCCTTTGCCTGTCGTCTCTGTTGGAGTTCCCTTCCCTTGGAGTTTGGCAATGCTTTTTCTCTCTGTGTGTGTCTGGCTCTCCCTACCGGGCCTTTTTAATTAATGGTGAGCCACGATGCCTATCTTATCAGCGGATCTCACTGCTTTCGATTATGTGCGCTGACAGAGCTGTGAGGTAGGAAAGGATGAATCTGGAAAACACACACACAAACACACACTCAAAGCCAGGTTTTTACGCACAGAAAGTTAAAGAAGAGAAAAAAAATGTGTCACTTATATAGTTGCACCTCTTCTTACAAGCTTATATCATTCCAGGATCGGGGTTATAGCTGAAATTGCTCATTTAACGAGTGATTTTTCCTGAGATAAAATATCTAAAAACTAATTGGTTCGCTCCCATCCTCCAAAACCATAAACATGAATTTTGAAATAGCTATGAAATCTATCTTCCTGATCACTGAGTACACATTGAAATAGTAATTTAACATAAAAGATACAGTGATGAGATAACCAAGATGATTTTAACAAAATAAAATGTGAGTTTATTATGAGAACAAAAAGCAATATCTGCGCGTGCTGCAGAAGACTGAGGAGTGATGGAGATCACATACCTGTGTATTTATACATTTTACACTGGATTTTATATGTTTTTTAATCATTTTGAATTGTGTACATCGTATGACAGTTTTTATACGGGAAAATCAAGAGCACTTAAAACATAAGATCAATATTGTCCTGCCCATTTCGACTCTAAGCTGGATTTTCATCATAGGTTGCTACTATTCGCGGTATTCTACATAGTCTCCCTTGCTGTGAGTAAATAGATGTCTTTTTAAGGTTTATCATCTTTCTAATCTAAATGTTTCCATATAAATCTGCAATCATTGCCGGTGGACCCAAACGCAGGAAGCGTGAAAAGGCATACTATTCAAAACAGATGGCAATCAGTACACATATATAACAAAATATCAAACACACGGTCAGAAACAACAATGAAACTGTCAGAACCAGAAACATGAACTAAACCTCACAATGCCGGATGAAAACTGGAAATAATGATGGTGATAGTTGATAGTGGGGTGGATGATGGAAAATGATAAATCACCCGACACTGAGTGCTGTCCAAAATGTCCTTATGAAGAGTTTCTAATTAGGGACACCTGTCCTAATTATAAATCGATTAGGGACACCCTGGTGGACGGAGGCATGCCAGACCCAAACATAAATCTAGCTGTGTGTGTGTGTGTGTTTGTATGTAACTTATAGGCTCCATAACGGCTATACTGATTTTTGTGAAAATATACCCAGTGTTACTTGAGGCCCCATCAAATGTCTTTAGCTAGGTTTCACGTCAAGGCACCCCCAACAGATACCAACAAAATCAATATACATCTGATTTCGTGGGATCCCTACCGCCCTCTGCCAGCCAAATTGGGTAATACAACTGCAGACCATTGACTTCTCCAAGCAGCTGAATGCAATCTTCTATTGGCCTGGCAACAAATAACGTAGCTTAATAAGGAGGATCTGCAATCAGTAATGGCAAGGTTAAAACTTTAGATCGTAGTAAAATGAAGACACTCTGAGTCGGAGATTTAGGTTTTTGATAGGCCCTTCCATCGGAAGTGCGTGTTTCCAGGATCTACTCAAGGAGGAACACTACCCTTCTCTTTCAGAAGGCTCATTTATTTGAAAACACAAGAAGGAAACTACATACCTCATTGGTTTATATGAACACAGTAAATATATCTGATTGGTTTAGACAGGAATCACATATTTAAATGCAGTGTATAATATTAGTCGCTAGATAGCGTGCAAGTGTAATAAATGAGTAATAACGATGGCTTGAAATGTGGGAGGCAAGTTCTCCCAAAACCGAAACTTTGTAAACACAATGCGTCTCTGTAAGAAAAAAGGGATGTGGGAGGCAAAGCCATCTTTTGACCTTGGAGGTTCTTGCCTCTGAACACCATGTGAAATCGTAAAACTACACACTTTTTGAGTATAGTACAAAAAATATAAATGTATAAAGATATATGTACAAAGGTGTAAGAGTATATAATATACAAGAGTATAAAAAGCACATTTAAACCATAATTTCCCGTACAATTAATAAGGGAAGCAGTTAGCAGAGGTTGACAGGTATGAAATCAAAAGTCGGTTGATGCTACGGAAGCACTTACTGTATTCTTAAAAATAAAGCTACCGTAACTTCAAAGCATATTTTTTGCCTGGAGTAGTTTGTATGTGCAAACTGGATGAACAGGTGCTGATAAGTAGTCACGGGAGGTGAGCAGTCTTGTACGGTTTCTAGTTGTAGCCTCTGGGACTTGTTAACTGGATTTTCCTTTGTTTAGCGAGGTAGATTTCTTGTAAAAAAAAAAAAAGGTTTAGCAAAATTTTTATGTTTAAAGGTGCTTGAATAAAAACCGCAACTATGTACACAAACTGGAACCAAACAAGTCACACCTTGTGTGTCCACATCCCAATCCTTAATCAACTCGTGCCTCTTGTACACACACATAAACAAACTGCCCCGATGTTATCTGCCCATGTGATTTAGAGCTATTTGAGGGTCTCTCCTTCCAAATGTCCTGGGATCTCCCCCCCTCCCACACCTCCTCAAGCTGGATCACGCTATCGCTCCTCCAGCTCGCCTCCGTCAGCCATGTTTTCCAGCTGAATGAACACTTATCATTGGGCAGATAAAGACCCATCCAGGCGAGAGCCCACTTTATCTCAGAGAGCCATGTTTACTCCTCGCTTTCCAACCAATGCGTCACACGTGCGCTCCAGCCGGCAGAGACCACAGCATGAGAGGCCGTTTGCAACTCCTCGGGCTGGTCAATTTCTCCGTGTTTACCCTATTTTCGTCCACGGTCAACAGGAGAAAATAAACCAGGATATCTAGATGGGATTATAGCATGAGCTATTTTGGCGTGCAGGGCTGTAACGGCAAAATCAATCCTCATAGAGCAAAAATCGATGCGGGTTGCAGGATTTCAACAAAGGCTTTTTTTGCGGGATCGCACCGGGAGTTGGGTGTTTCCTGAAAGCATGGTGGTTATTAAAGTAAATAACATGGGTGATTGTGGAGACATACCCCACCCACACTTTCACACACTCCATTCAGGGGACCATTACAGAGGAATTATCAGCAGGGGATGTTACTGTGAGAGAGCATATTTCCTGGGTGTTATTTTTCTTTATTTACTCTTTCCATTGCGCTCACTGGGGTGGAAATTGATCATAGCGGAAAACACATAGCATAAATCCCATTGCTTGCATTCAATTTTGCAATATGATGCGTAACTTTCTTGTATACATGTTGGATTTTTCTTACCAAAAAGTCAGTCAGCATCCCTCCAGTTAAAGCCGGGTGTAAAAAAGTAGTTTTCCAGATCCCTCTTCCAAGAAAATCAGATGGGGAAAGGTAAAATTGTAATTATGGTGTATTTTTGGTTTGTTTGAATGTTCATGATCATTTTTGTGTTAAAAACTTAGGTATAAAGTGTGCATTTCCAGGAAATGCTAAGCATTTATATTATTATCAGCCCTATAAACGGTCATTGTATATATATATCTCATCTCATCTCATTAGCCGTACCGCTTATCCTCATTAGGGTCGCGGGGGGGCTGGAGCCCATCCCAGCCATCTCCGGGCAGTGGGCAGGGGACACCCTGAACTGGTTGCCAGCCAATCACAGGGCACACAGGGACAGACAACTCATTCGCTCATTCACACCTAGGGACAATTTGGACCGGCCAATTCACCTGAAATGCATGTTTTTGGAACGTGGGAGGAAACCGGAGTGCACGGAGGAAACCCACGCAAGCACGGGGAGAACATACAAACTCCGCACAGGAAGTCATATATATATATATATATATATATATATATATATATATATATATATATATATACAATGGGGCAGCACGCCGGCGCAGTGGTTAGCACTTGTGCGGCACAGTTCATGTCATGGGAACCTGTCGTGGGTTCAAATCCAGCTCCAGTCTTCCTGTGCGGAGTTTGTATGTTCTCCCCGTGCTAGCGTGGGTTTCCTCCGGGCACTCCGGTTTCCTCCAGCCCCCCCGCGACCCTAATGAGGATAAGCGGTACGGCTAATGAGATGAGATGATATATATATATATATATATATATAATACAAAACTCAATTCCAATGAAGTTGGGAAAGTGTGTTAATTGCAAATAAAAATGGATCCAAGTAAATTGCAAATTCTTTTCAACCCATATTTAAATGAATGCACAGCAAAGACAACATATTTATTGTCTTCACTCATAAACTTTATTGTTTTGGGAGAAAATCATCAACTCTGTAATTTGATGACAGCAACACGTGCCAAAATAGTTGGGACAGGTGTCAATAACTACTCAGAAAGTGGATGAATGGAAATCAACCAACTATTTGCAGGTGAACAGATGAATTAGCAACAGGTGAGAGTTGTTACTGGGTATAAAAAAGGGAGACCCGAACAAGCTAAGTCATTCACATGCAAGGATGGGGCGAGGTTCACCTCTTTGTGAACAACTGCGTGAGCAAATTGTTGAACAGTTTAAAAACAACATTCCTCAAAGTACAATTGCAAGGAATTTAGGGATATCATCATTTACAGTCCATAATATTGTGAAAAGGTTCAGGGAATCTGGAGAAATCACTGTGCGTAAACGGCATGGCCGTAAACCATTATTGAATGCCCGTGACCTCCGAGCCCTCAAGCGGTACTGCATTAAGAACCGACATCAATGTGTGAAGGACATCACCACATGGGCTCAGGAACACTTTGGAAAACCACTGTCAGTCAATACAGTTCGACGCTATATCCGTAAGTGTGGGTTAAAACTTTATGTTGCAAAGCGTAAGCCATTCATCAACAACATCCAGAAACGCCGCAGGGTTCTCTGGGCCCGAGCCCATCTAAAATGGACTGATACAAAGTGGAAAAGTGTTCTGTGGTCTGATGAGTCAGTTTTCCAAATTGTGTTTGGAAATTGTGGACGTCGTGTCCTCCGGTCCAAAGAAGAACAGAACCACCCAGACTGTTATGCACGCAAAGTGCAAAAGCCAGCATCTGTGATGGTATGGGGGTGCATGAGTGGCCAAGGAATGGGTAACCTGCACATCTGTGAAGGCACCATTAATGCAGAAAAGTACATTCAGGTTTTGGAACAAAGTATGTTGCCATCCAAACAGAATCTTTACCATGGGCGCCCTTGCTTCTTCCAGCAGGATAATGCCAAGCCACACACTGCACGTCTCACGACAGCGTGGCTTCGTAGTAAGAGGGTGCGGGTGCTTGACTGGCCTGCCTGCAGTCCTGACCTGTCTCCCATTGAAAATGTGTGGCGCATTATAAAGCGCAGAATAAGACAAAGGAGACCCCGGACTGTTGAACAGCTGAAGCTGTACATAAAGCAAGAATGGGAAAGGATTCCACTATCAACGATTCAACAACTAGTCTCCTCACTTCCTAAACGTTTATTGAGTGTTATTAAAAGGAAAGGTGATGTAACACAATGGTGAAGAAGCCCCTTTCCCAACTACTTTGGCACTTGTTGCAATTATAAAATTCTAAGTTTATCATTATTTGCTTATGGAAATAAAGTTTATGAGTTTGAACATGGATAATCTTGTCTTTGTGGTGTATTCATTTAAATATGGGTTAGAAAAGGTTTGCAAGTCATTCTATTCTAATTTTACTGACATTTTAAACTTTTTCCCAACTTCAATGGAATTGACTTTTGTATATATATATATATATATATATTGTCAACCAGTTCCAGGGTGTCTGCTGCCCACTGCTCGAAGATGCTTGTGATATATACATATATATATATATATATATATATATATATATATATATATATATATATATAAATGTATACATGTTTTTTTTCCATATGTTGTACTTGTGTTCACTCTGTGCAACACCTCGTACTCCATTTCACCGAGTGAATCAAGGAAGCAGGGTTTTGGGTGCTCTGAGGAGAGGGATGAGCAACAACAAAATGAGTATGGATGTTCAGAGGGGACTGTATGCGAGTGTGATTCCTCCAGCTCGCCTCCGTCAGCCATGTGTGTATGGTGCAGAGACTTGGAGCCTGAACGCCGTTTTGAGAAGGAAATTAAATGCTTTTGAGATTAAGTGTTTAAGGAGTGTGTTAGGAGTGACAAGATCGATTGAGAAATGAAATTGTGAGAGACAGAACTGGAGTAGTAGTGGAACTAAGCAAACGTGTGGATAAGAAAGTACTCAGTTGGTTTGGACACATGGAGAGGATGGATGAGGAGCGAATGTTGAAGAAGATCTACAGAGCAGAAGTAAATGGAAGGAGACCAAGAGGAAAGCCCCGATTGACGTGGATGGATGGTGAAATGAGTGCACTGAAGGAAAGAGGTCTAAATATAGTGGAAGCTAGACATCTTGTTGGTGTTAGGAATAAGTGGAGAGGTGTTGTAAAAGGATAGTGTTCTAAGGGATGGAAAGGGCACTTGTATGATGCGGCAGGGGTAAACCAGTGAAAGCTGTCGGGCCTTGCTGTTTAACAAAAGAGTGTGTTTTGTCACCCTGACCCGAGTGACATGGCCGCTTTCTTGTGTCCCGTTTCATCTGGAGGGACGAAAACATGACCAAGTTGGGTGCCTAAGTTGTTTGGGTGTTTGAGCATTTGGGTTGGCCATGGTCCAGAATGTTTGTGTGGGTTTTTGCTATTTTTTTCCCCCTTTTTTATTTTATTTGTTATTGTATGTGTTTGTCTTGCTGTCGATCACCCCACTTGAGGGATATGACCAATAGATAGTTGGATAGAATAGTTAAAATTGTTTTGGTCTAGTTATATTAGAATTAAGGTGGAAAGGTGTGTGACTGGTACTATTTAGAGTTAATTCCAGACACCGGCCTCCCTCTGTGGAGTCCGTGGAGAGTTTTTCTCCAGGGACTCAGGTATCCTCTTTTCTCAAATACTTGCATGGCAGGTTGATTGACGGGTGTAAATTGTCCCTAGGTATGGGTGGGTGTGTGAATGTTTGACTGTCTCTGTGTGCCCTGCAACTGGCTGGCAACCAATCAGGGGTGTCCTCTGCCCACTGCCTGAAGTCAGCAGAGATGGGCTCCAACACCCATGAGAAGAAAAGCCCCTGGAAAAATGAATACATATGAGGTTGGATTAGCTTGGTTCTTGTATATATCGCTGCTATTCTCTTTCCCACGTTCTAAATCTAGTATTTTTTATTTGTTATAGTTTGTGTTTTTGTTCAGTAACATGCAACCAGTCAATAATAACGTATAGCTTTCAATTTGACGGGCAGGGGGATCAGGATTGCATTTCTTCCCTAGAGTGGTATCGACGCTTGTCTCATCTCCCGAGGATTTCAAATGTCTCCATCTGTCCTGTCTGTGCAGGGAGTTTGGCTGGAGAGATCCTGAGCTGCCGGAGGTGATCCAGATGCTGCAACATCAGTTCCCATCTGTGCAATCCAACGCAGCGGCATACCTTCAGCACCTTTGCTTTGGAGACAACAAGATCAAAGCTGAGGTTGGTGTCTCCATGATCTATAAAACACTCTGACGAGAGGAGTGAGAACACTTTGGCATTCCCTGTGTGACAGCTCAAGTAGTGGCACATAAACCAACCTGTTCTGGCTTACAAACCAAATGTCATTCACTGGTGGACCAGCTCGGTTGAATTTTGACATCTATAGCTGTCATTGGTAGTAAAGAGAGTAATCTATAGCCGTGCTTTTAAACCAGTGTGCAACCTTTGTGCTGTGAGACCTTGTTTAGTGTGCCACAGGAAATCATTGAAATTTATCTTTGCTAAATGTATGCCATTCTTCAGTACCTTTGCTTTCAGCCAAATAACTCATATTCATCTATCTCAGTAGGAGACCGTGGATAACATTTTATTTTATTTTTACAGTGGCTTGTGAAACTATTTTGCCCCCTTAAACTTTGTGACCTTTTGCCACATTTCAGACTTCATAACATCAAGATATAAAACTGTGATTTCTCGTGAAGCGTCAACAATAAGTGGGACACGATCATGAAGTGGAACCCATTTTAATGGATATTTTAAACTTTTTAAACAAATAAAAACAAAAAATTGGGTGTGCAAAATTATTCAGCCCCATTGAGTTAATACTTTGTAGCGCCACCTCTTGCTGCGACTACTGCTGCAAGTCGCTTGGGGTATGTCTCTATCAGTTTTGCACATCGAAAAACTACTATACTAAAAATATGCTTATGAGGTACTACAGGGAATAAATTAACAAATTATTTTGTTTATGAAGCTGTTTAGAATTGCTTTAGCAATTTGTAAAATCAAAAAAAGCATAAAAGTCTAGAACATAGTAAAAAAATCCAGTGGAAAAAATATATTTGCTAATTTTAAATATTGATTTTGCTACATTTATTGGTTAAACAGGTTAAAAATATATTAAAATCTTATATACAGCAAAACAGTAACTACAAATGATAAGTGATAAGTTTAAAGTTTAGTAGACACTCAACAAAAGTACATCAAAGGATTTTGAACTTACAATAAGAAGAGAGGAGCAAGTGTTAGCTTCATATAAGAAACTCCAACCGGTTGTAAAATCCCTACCCTAAACACTTAATTTTTCATTAAATCTCTCAGGTTACAACAGCTAATCTCCTCTAAAGGGTGCGGCAAAGAAAGAACAGCAACGTAATTGGCCGATAGTGACAACAATGTAAACACTTTAAGTTAGTTAAGTTATTCTAAGTAAGTTAAAACAACAAACAACAGTGTGCAATAAAAGTCAAAATAAGGCGTTGGCATCATATGCAATATTCTTTGCAGGTATGCAATTTTGAAATCAGAATGAGCTGCTAAGAATAAGAAACGTATTATATTTTTTTACATTGCATTTAGTTGTCACATATGTCATGGCACTCCAGGGTAAACGTGTAATATACACTTTGAAGAGGAAAAATAAGCTAAAAGATAGGATAAATTGTCACGGACCAGGGCAGGAAACAGAATTTAGAACCCACTCGCCTAACGTACTCACAATTTTTTGGGGAGAGGCGGAATGCGTGCACACTCGATCCGGGGATCGATGGTCGCAGAAGTGGATTCAAATGCGAAAAAGAAAAGTTGTAAAAAATAAACGCATCAGGCCAAATATAAAACAGAATCAAACACAGGCAGATTCACAGAACTAGGGATTTAACACAGAGTTTAACAGTCTTGCAGAAGTCTCACAGACATTTCACAAACGCTCAGACAACTAACGGCTCAAAGGAGCGCGTTTAAGTAGTGCCGAGGAGCAATCAGTCAATGCGTCTCAGCCGGTGTCCATGGGCGGGGCCAATTGGGCGCCGTGGCAACCGCGACCGAATCAGGCGCCACCCGGCTGGGACCAACTGGGCGCCATGGCAACCGTGACATAAATAGGCAAGTATTTACAACATAGTGCTAAAAAACTGTCCTAAGTTTTAATTAGACTGCAGTTAAAGAATTGTGCATCGTAATAATAGTGCAGTTAAACGTAATGCAATAACATTTAGCAGCAACAACAGTTTTCAAATAAGTCACAAGATTTTTATTTTTACTTTTGCACACTTTTAGAGTGGCTAGGGCAAATGACAAATCACTAAAACGGTAAAACAAAAATTACTGAGCAGCCACCATCCTGCGCGCCAAGATCTTTGACATGTGATGTATTTACACAATCACTACTATGCTCTTCTCGGATTTGTTGAAGCTTCTTATTAAAGAAAACCATCAAGTCATGAACTGAATGCGTCTCCTTGTTAGCAATGCCACTGCGTCAAAGAGGATTTTCAGGTTATTTTTTGTGTATCTATTACCTTAGAGAAATAGCAGAGGCAAGGGCTGCTTTATATTTCAGCAGGCTGCCGCACCAGGTCTGACAGAAAAGCTCAAGCTTGGTTGCACGCTATTTTTGTGCATCATAAACTCGGTAACCAATGCTCTGGTAGGAAGGCTATGCCTCCCCTGTCATAGTGGAAAGAATTAAAAACTATGTGATTTTTTTTTTATGTAAAGTGGTAGTTATTTATTGGATTTCCCTTTTTAAAATCACATTATATTATGAATATTATTAATACAACTAACAAGTATTACGTATTACTGTGCAGGGCGTCTGCAGATGCAGAGTGAGGCACACAATTAGCTTGCCTCAAGGCAGAGGGCAATAGTGACACCAAGGATTCTGATTTAGCACACACCGAACACACCAAACAATAGTGTTGGTTATAATATTATTAAGCTATCAGCAAGGCAAGCCAATTATTATTATTTTATTCTAGTTGCATGTTCTTTTCTTGATAATCGAGGATTACTTAACTATTTATTCAAAAGGAGAAGCGCATACAGACGCTGTCCTACTACGATCGTTCGTAAATTGAATGTGTTGGTAAGTTTCTTTAGTGCTATAGTTTGTATGGAATGTATGTTTGAGGTTTATATAAGTATGTTTAAGGCTTGTTTAAGTAACCTGTATTGTTTTGTACTAAAAAATAAACATATCATAAAATAGTATGCTCTATCAAAATAAATCATGTTAAGTTTAACTTACTATTGGAAGATGAGCTTCAAGAGTTAGGAGACTTCCTCCTCTGTGGTAAAAAGTGGCCGAAAAAAGGCGATCCAACCATTTTCTCAACTGCGTTAAGCTATCGTATTCCACTTTATTTTAAAAGAAACATCTCGCCTCTTCTTTACACTTTACAACCATATCGAATGGATGCACGAGGTATTACACAATAAAAATGTCAAGGTTCTTAGCGTGCTGGAGATACAGTATAGTATGTTTACAAACAAACTAGGAAAAGGAAACTGGATTTCCTTTTCAGGGTGGATCCTGGGTAATACAATATACAAATTCCCAGTGTGACGTGCAAACGAAAGAAGGAGAGAAGAGAGGAGAGAAAGAGAGAAGGCTGAGACAAGAGAAGGGGAAAACGAGAGAGAGAGAAATATAGAAAAGGAAAAGAGAGCAAAAGAAGCTAGAAAGACACTCAGAGAGAAAGAGACAGAGCAACAAAGAAAGAGAAAAAGAGAGAATGAGAGAGATAGACAGTGAGAGAGATAGAGAGAGAGAAAGAAATACAACTACAGCGTCTTTTTGAGAGAAACCTGGCTTTGGCAACATCAAGTGGACAACCTACAGCTCGTTTTTCTCTTGCACTTCCCTCAGCCTTGTCTCGCGGGCCGGTTTCAATCCCTTAGCGGGCTTGATCCGGCCCACGGGCCGCCTGTTTGACACCCCTGCTTTACAGCAACATCTACTAGTCAAATAATATATACTGTTTCTTTAAGGATGAAATGTCCCTTGTGTAATAATACAAGATCATTTAAAATCGCAAGATATGATTAGATAAAAAATGTTGAACATCATAAATGAGATTTTCCATGTTAATCTATCCTGCTGCCAATTTTCCATTAAGTCCGAAGCAGAACACGTTTGACATTGCTGACCCAACAAATTGGATATGATTTAAATGATATTAAGTTTAGCCCCTCAGCAATCACAATGACTTATTATAATTGCCTCATGATTCTGCTGAATTAGTTGCAATGCTCATCTAAGGCTGTCTGTTTTTTTACATTTTTGAGCAAAGACAGACTCTCCTTATTTGTTTAAAAAAATAAGTTAATTTTAGCTTTATTTATCTTTATAAAGCATATTATCTTATGAAAAGTTTGTTTTTTAGTACAAAGTAATACAGGTTACCTATACAAGCCTTAAACATACTTACCGTAAATTCTGGACTATAGAGCGCACCCGCCACATTTTAAGAGGAAAACCGATTTTGTACATACACAAGCCGCTAGCCGCACCTGTATATAAGCCGCATGCGCCCACATTTAAACATGTAACACAAACACAAAATTAACGCAAACCCGACTTCAAGTCCCGCGATTGAAAGTAAATGTCCTTCATTAAAGTCCACAGTCCAAAAATCACAGCCGGCAAAATAAACAGAAAATGATACCGGTACTTAAGGTTTGATGCAGACCTGCAGAGTCCAGGTCCCGTTGAAAGTAATCCAAGGAAAAAAGTGTATATTTCCAAAGGTAAGGGTGGGAAAAATATATCAGATGAACACATTTACTCACGCAACTCCCTTCTTTAACCAACTTTTTACCCCCTCTTCTTTCCTTGTCTGTCCCTCACCTTTAGCGGTCCCTACTTAAACTCGGCACCCCGCGTTTGTTCCGTCCCTCATTTTTCGTTCATCCGTGCAAACATAAGTGTCAAAAATAAAAACAAATAAATACATTACAAAAATATACAGTTGCAAATACATATTATACATGGGTTACACATATTGACAAAGAAAGACGGTACACCGAGAGAGTTTTCAAAGCTTTAATAATAATAATATAGCTTTGACAGGGCAGTTAATGGTAGCAACACTCGAGCGCCGCTGGCGGCCGTTAGAAAAATTACATAAATTGGCCGCATCACTGAATAAGCCGCAGGGTTGAAACTTAGGGAAAAAAAGGAGCGGCTTGTAGTCCGGAATTTACGGTATATGAACCTTAAACATACATTCCATACAAAATATAGCACTGAAGCAACTTACGCACAAATTCAACTTATGAACGATCGTCCGTAAGTAGGGCAGCGTCTGTATCGGTATTGTCACAGAAAGCCACTGCCCGGCATTGTTAGGCTGGCTCATCTCCGAAGAGATGACACTGTACACCAAAAACTAACGGCGACCAGATGACAAAGGTACTGTATCCGAGTCAGATCAGGAGGCTTCTCCTGCTTCTGGTAACCATGAAAATGAGTAATATTTGTTTCATGTGGGGTAGCTGCGCAATACACTGTCCTATTTCCAGACATAGAAGACAATATTATTTGGAATAAGATATACATACCATACTGTTCTATACAGAAGAAAACAATGCTAGCTTTTTGCTCAGAAAACTTTACTTTTTGTTTAATTCATTCACAAAAACAACCAACAAAAAAAAGACATTTGTATTTACCTACGGGCACGTTTAAATGATAGATTTTCCTTCTTAAATCAATATATATATTTCTTATTTAATTATTTTTTTTCCCATGAAGAGGCGCTAAATAATAAACACTGTCCTTATAGTTTGCAATAGTCTGTGGTCTGTGCAGCCCTTTGAGACTCTTTGTGATTAAGGGCTATACAAATAAACATGACTTGACTTGGCTAGTAGTGGCGTTCAAAGGGATGGGCAGGGCACCTGTATGATGCGGCAGGGGTAAACCAGTGAAAGCTGTGGGCCCTGCTGTTGAACAAGAGTGTGTTGTGTCACCCTGACCCAAGTGACATGGCCGCTTTCTGGTGTCCCGTTTCATCTGGGGGGACGAAAGCATGACCAACTTGGGTGTCGAGGTGCCTAACGTGTTTGGGTGTTTGAGCTATTGGGTTGGCCATGGTCCAAAATGTTTATGAGTGTTTTTTGCCATTTTCCCCCTTTTTTTTCTTTGTTATTGTATGTGTTTGTCTTGCTGTCGGTCACCCCTCTTGAGGGATATGACCAAGGTAGATAGATAGATATATAGATAGAAGATAGATAGATAGATAGATAGAAAGATACTCCTTATAAAGTCCAATGCGACGGTGTTTTTTATTATATTTTTACCCTCTAACGATATCCATCTCATGATGTCATGCAAAGGAATTCAGCGGGCTTTTTCTTTATTGTCAATGTAGTTTTTTTTGTCTCTCCTTCGCTGTGCTCTTCGCCTCAGTGCAAATAGGAATGGGTTAATGGTGGCCCATTTTGGAACGTCCCCATAGGGAAATCACTTTATGAGGTCACACATTCAATTAGGCAAATGTCGAATCATTCTAAAAAAAAAAAACAAGAGAAACCGTTCGAGTGCCCGCACGATGGTTTGAAGTTGCGTTTACAATCAAGCTGGTAAACAGCTAGCTTGCCACTGATTTGTCCTGACATTCCATATGCGGTGACTCACGCCCGCTAACACACTTGTTAGGCTTCACGTGCTAACTGTAGCGGCTAAAAAAATTGTCGCCCGAGCATCTCGCTGGGATTTTTTTATTTATTTTTTTTATCACGCCCGCAGCTCCTCTGAGCCCTCCAATCCCGGCTGTCACCATCGCTAACTGTTTGCACAGAAACCCTGTCGCTACGGGTTACCAGTTGTTGTCGCTGCTGACTAACAACGGGAGACAAAGACAAATCAATGGCTGCTTCTAATCTTCTCTGCATGATTCTGAATTAAGCCCAAGTATGGCAACGGTGATTTCATGGAATACGAGATTAGCTTCTAAACAATTCTTACGAGGGAAGTGCATCGGGACGGAATTAGAGGAATAAAACAAAAGAGTGAAAGGGTGGCAGAAGTAGGAAACAACATGGTCAATACAGCAAGGTTAGGTTGCCATTCACAGCAACCCCTTAATCCATTTTAATTGAATAGATAAGCAAAGTCATTTTACTCGATAGACTCCCGCTGTGTCATCAAACACCTCCATCCTCTCCTTGTCCTCCTTTGGAGCCTCATAGGCTACTTTTATTCCCTATTTAAATGAGTATTTTGACTCAAACAGTTTAAAAAATTAAAGCATTCATTTTCATGAAAGACCAATGTCATATGTTTTCTCTTTATATACTTGTATACGGTTATATATACCGTAATTATGGTGTTCTATGGGAGATTGTAACTCAGTGGTCTTAAACTTGTAACCCGTGACATAATAGTTTTTTATTTTCCTCATGCTCCTCCTTGATCTGCTACCTTATCGTGGTGGAGGAGTTTGTGTGTCCCAATGATCCTAGGAGCTATGTTGTCGGGGGCTTTAAGCCCCTGGTAGGGTCACCCATGGCAAACAGGTCCTAGGTGAGTGGCCAGACAAAACGCAGATCAGAAGACCCCTAATGATGAGAGAAAACTTTGGTCCTCGATTTCCCTCGCCCGGACGCGGGTTACCGGGGCCCCCTTCTGGAGCCAGGCCTGGAGGTGGGGTCCGCTGGCGAGCGCCTGGTGGCCGGACCCTTACCCACGGGGGCCGGCCGGGCACAGCCCGAAGGGACGACGTGGGACCCTCTTCCCATGGGCTCACCACCTGTAGGAGGGGCCAAAGGGGTCGGGTGCGCAGAGAGCTGGGTAGCAGCCAAGGGAGGGGTCCTTGGCGCGACGATCCCCGGCTACAGAAACTGGCTTTTGGGACATGGAACGTTACCTCTCTGGCAGGGAAGGAGCCCGAGTTGGTGCGTGAGGTTGAGAAATTCCGACTAGATATAGTCGGACTCACCTCTACGCACGGCTTGGGCTCTGGTACCAGTCCTCTCGAGAGGGGTTGGACTCTCTTCCACTCTGGAGTTGCCCGTGGTGAGAGGCGCAGAGCCGGTGTGGGCATATTAATTGCTCCACGGCTCGGCGCCTGTACGTTGGGGTTCACCCCAGTGGACGAGAGGGTAGCCTCCCTCCGCCTTCGGGTGGGGGGACGGGTCCTGACTGTTGTTTGTGCTTATGCACCAAATAGCAGTTCGGAGTACCCAACCTTCTTGGGGTCCTTAGAGGGTGTGCTTGAGAGCGCGCCCCCTGGGGACTCCCTCGTACTGCTGGGAGACTTCAACGCTCACGTGGGCAATGACAGTGAGACCTGGAAGGGCGTGATTGGGAAGAACGGCCCCCCTGACCTGAACCCGAGTGGTGTTTCGTTATTGGACTTCTGTGCTCGTCATGGTCTGTCCATAATGAACACCATTTTCAGACATAAGGGTGTCCATATGTGCACTTGGCACCAGGACACCCTAGGCCGTAGTTCGATGATCGACTTTGTCATCGTTTCGTCGGACCTGCGGCCGCATGTTCTGGACACTCGGGTGAAGAGAGGGGCGGAGCTGTCAACTGATCACCACCTGGTGGTGAGTTGGCTTCGATGGTGGGGGAAGATGCCGGCCCGACCCGGCAGACCCAAGCGTGTTGTGAGGGTCTGTTGGGAACGGCTGGCAGAATCTCCTGTCAGAAGAAGTTTCAATTCACACCTCCGGCAGAACTTCGCCCATGTCCCGAGGGAGGCGGGGGACATTGAGTCCGAGTGGACCATGTTCCGCGCCTCCATTGTCGAGGCGGCTGATCGGAGCTGTGGCCGCAAGGTAGTCGGTGCCTGCCGCGGTGGCAACCCTCAGACCCGTTGGTGGTCACCGGCGGTGAGGGATGCCGTCAAGCTGAAGAAGGAGTCTTATCGGGCCTTCCTGGCCTGTGGGACTCTGGAAGCAGCTGGCAGGTATCGGCTGGCCAAGCGGAATGCGGCTTTGGCGGTTGCCGAGGCAAAAACTCGGGCATGGGAGGAGTTTGGCGAGGCCATGGAAGCCGACTTCAGAACGGCTTCGAGGAAATTCTGGTCCACCATCCGACGTCTTAGGGGGAGGAAGCGGTGTGCCATCGACACTGTGTATAGTGCCGATGGGGCGCTGCTGACCTCGACCCGGGACGTTGTGAATCGGTGGGCGGAGTACTTCGAAGACCTCCTCAATTCCACCGGCACGTCTTCCTCTGGGGAAGCAGAGCCTGAGGACTCTGGGTTGGGCTCTCGTATCACTGGGGTTGAAGTCACCGAGGTTGTCAAAAAACTCCTCGGTGGCAGGGCCCCGGGGGTCGATGAGATCCGCCCAGACTTCATTAAGGCTCTGGATGTTGTGGGCGTGTCATGGTTGACGCGCCTCTGCAACATCGCGTGGACATCGGGGACAGTGCCTCTGGACTGGCAGACTGGGGTGGTGGTTCCCGTCTTTAAGAAGGGGGACCGGAGAGTGTGTTCCAACTACAGGGGAATCACACTTCTCAGCCTCCCTGGTAAGGTCTATTCAGGGGTACTGGAGAGGAGGGTCCGCCAGGAAGTCGAATCTCGGATTCAGGAGGAACAGTGTGGTTTTCGTCCTGGCCGTGGAACACTGGACCAGCTCTATACACTCTTCAGGGTCTTTGAGGGTGCATGGGAATTTGCCTGTCCGGTCTACATGTGTTTTGTGGACTTGGAGAAGGCATTCGACCGTGTTCCTCGGGAGGCCCTGTGGGGGGTGCTTCGGGAGTATGGGGTACCGCACAGTCTTATCCGGGCTGTGCGGTCCCTGTATGCCCGGTGCCAGAGTCTGGTCCGCATTGCCGGCAATAAGTCGGATTCGTTCCCGGTGAGGGTTGGGCTCCGCCAGGGCTGCCCTTTGTCACCGATTCTGTTCATAACTTTTATGGACAGAATTTCTAGGCGCAGCCTTGGCGGGGATGGAGTCCGGTTTGGGGGCCTCAGTATTGCATCACTGCTTTTTGCAGATGACGTGGTGCTGTTGGCTTCCTCAGCCCGTGATCTTCAGCTCTCGCTGGAGCGATTCGCAACCGAGTGTGAAGCGGCCGGGATGGGGATCAGCACCTCCAAGTCCGAGGCCATGGTTCTCAGTCGGAAAAGGGTGGTATGCTCCCTCCGTGTCGGGGAGGAGGTCTTGCCCCAAGTGGAGGAGTTCAAGTATCTTGGGGTCTTGTTCACGAGTGACGGTAGGATGGAACGGGAGATCGACAGACGGGTCGGTGCAGCGTCTGCCGTCATTCGGACCCTGTACCGGTCTGTCGTGGTGAAGAGGGAGCTGAGCCGAAAGGCAAAGCTCTCGATCTACCAGTCCATCTACGTTCCTACCCTCACCTATGGTCATGAACTTTGGGTCATGACCGAAAGAACTCGATCCCGGATACAAGCGGCCGAAATGAGTTTCCTCCGCAGGGTGGCTGGGTTCTCCCTTAGAGATAGGGTGAGAAGCTCAGTCATCCGGGAGGGACTCGGAGTAGAGCCACTGCTCCTCCGCGTTGAGAGGAGCCAGTTGAGGTGGCTCGGGCATCTAATAAGGATGCCTCCTGGACGCCTCCCTCGGGAGGTGTTCCGGGCATGTCCCACCGGCAGGAGGCCCCGGGGGCGGCCCAGGACACGTTGGAGAGACTATGTCTCTCGGCTGGCTTGGGAACGCCTCGGGGTCCCGTCGGATGAGCTGGAGGAAGTGGCTGGGGATAGGGACGTCTGGGCTTCCCTTTTAACGCTGCTGCCCCCGCGACCCGACCTCGGATAAGCGGAAGACAATGGATGGATGGATGGATTTTCCTCATGTTGAGGTTTTTTGAGTTTTTCCTTGCCCTCATGTAGGTTATGGATCAGGGGATGGTATAATCATAGTCTGTAGTTTGCAATAGTCTTTGCTCTGTGCAGCCCTTTGAGACGCCTTGTGATTAAGGGCTATACAAATAAACACAACTTGACTTGACTAGTAGTGGCTTCAATCCAATCTTTATCCACACATCAAGGAGCCCCCATTTGCTCGTACTGTTTCCTGTATCGAGCGATTGAGGTATGTAGGTGGCAACTAGAGGCATAGTGAAACAGTGTGGTCAGAGTAGCAAATGCATGGATAAGTTTTCTGTACATTCAAGGAAACTGTGGGGGTCAGATGCATCGACATTTCGTTCTGTATACACGTGTACTAGAATGACAATAAAGTAGATCTGAATCTGAATCTGAAGTAAAGATTATGAACGCTTGTAGATTTTTCTTTCTAAAAAGTTGACGAAGTTCCGTCGTTATTGTCGGGGCTGAGAGGGATGATGTTTTGTGCATCGCTATGAAGACTGAAATCCTACGATCGCATCACTGGAAACATCAGGAATTGAAATGTTCTTGCAAAGCCCATGCTTCAGTCATGCATTAGTTTTGTGTTCTTGCAATAAAATGATATTTTAAAAGAAAGGATCCCTTGTTAAAAACAAGTGTAGGTTGATTATGAAGTCTTCTGCATGAATATGTTGTGTTTATTTGAGCGTTATGTTAAATAATATACTAAAAACACATTCATTAAAAATAGTAATACATTCCGACACTAGTTAATAACTAAGGAAGTGTATACAATAATTATGAGGGTGGATAACAGCCTAAAATAATGTCACAGTTTTTGGCCTGATTGGAAAAACATACCCATCAATTACCTGCCACACTTGAATATTTAATCAGCTGACACTGTTTGTTAGAAAGATTCCAAGCATTTATGTATAATGTTTGTATTTGTATGTAGTAGTAGCAATACTTGGTCTCCTTACTACCATTGGTCCATGTGCGCAAGGGATGGGAGAGCTTAAGATCAGTCCGCAAGGTTAAAGGCTGTTGTGATTGTACATACTTCTAAATTTTAGTCAGTATAGTACGTTGAGTTTTTTCTTCGGAATATTTTTGTTTGTATTTATGTATTTATGGTAATGCAATTGAAGTACTATTGACTGCTGCGCTCCATGATTAAGACACAGTCCTCAAATGAGTGTCTTAATCCGCACTCTACATTTTACGCTCCCCCCCATAAATGCTTTTCGTTTGTCTGTTGTTTCTAGATCCGCAGACAGGGAGGTATTCAGCTGCTGGTGGACTTGCTGGACCACAGGATGAGTGAAGTTCACCGCAGTGCCTGCGGAGCTCTGAGGAACCTGGTTTACGGCAAAGCCAACGACGAGAATAAAGTCGCCCTGAAAAATTGTGGTGGGATCCCGGCCCTGGTCCGCCTTTTGAGGAAAACAGGAGATGTGGAAATCAGAGAGCTGGTCACAGGTATGCTGACTTCTATGAATTTTTGTTATCTGAAAGTGTAACTTTGCATCTCGGTCAAGGGCGGGCAAACTACAGCTTCCTTGTGCGGCCCAGTCATGCTTTTTCATCTACCAAATAAGCATAATAGAAATGCAATGATAATACTAGCATTACCGTATATTTTGCACTATAGGGCTACCGGAAAATATGGCAAACTGTTTTGTTTTTCTCCCTACCGAAAGGGGCACCAAGTGAGCAAAAAGCATTGTTAGAACTCATACTGTACTTTGATGTTCCATTTCTTAGAATCCAATAGCAGCAGTCAGTCAGAGAAACATGCAATCAGTCATCCAGTTATAAACATACAATACAATCAAACAATTCAGTCTCATTGTTCAGGTGCCAAACAAAATAAACAAAGAATTAAATAAAATTAATCCATCAATAAGTAATTCATGAATCCATAAATCGTGTTGGCTGCACTAATATTCAAGGATTAGTGTGTATTATTTACCCTGGATGTCCCATTGTCCCTGTATTGCATAGTCCAAACAAAGATGAGTGCTAAAAAGTGCAAGGAATAATGATAACCAGGGTTTGGTAGGGTTGATTACTTTAAATTACTTTTGGATTACTCCAATACCAAATATGCTAATAAAAGACAAAAGAAACTAAATATGAACAAAATGACTAAATTTTGTGCAGGCTTGGGGAGTAACGGAACACATGGAACGGCAAAAATGATGTTGACAAGCTGTTTGGATTTATTTTCATTTTGTTTCTGTCGCATTTTATGTTAGTTATGCCGGAGATCAAAGAGATCAAAGCCAGGAGAGAAAGCTTACCACGTGTTTTGAGTCATCATTTTATTCATATTTAGTTTATTTTGTCTTTTATTAGCATATTTGGTATTGGAGTAATCCAAAAGTAATTGAAAGTAATCCAGTTAAAAAAACCCTACCCAACCCTGATGATAACTATTACCACACTGTACCATTGTTATTCAACAAAGGTTACCCAGTCTTTCGCGAGATTATTGTTTTTTTTCGGGGATCTGTAGCAGCAAGATGGGGAACGAATATGTCAGCTCCCTCTGGGTGAGGTTCATGCTATGTTTAATTATCGCAAATTTTTTGACCCATTAAAATTTTTCGTATTAATGTTATATATGTCCCTTAAAACTTAAATGTTAAAATTGGGGCCTCAAACTCTCATCCTGCAGGCCGTTCAAGATTCCTGACCTGCATTATCTGTTATCTTCATGTATTAGTAAGGTATCGGATCAGAGACTGCATGGGTAGATACAAAACAATCTTTTTTTTTTCCTCCCATGCCTTTTTCCTTGATGCCCGCGCCTTTAAATGTGTGCCTACGCTTGTCTTAGAAGGCCAAGTTTTTGAGTCACTCGAGATTATTTGGAATGAGTAAACCAAATCTTATTTGTGGAGGTTGAACTCTGAATAGATCACACACGCATTTTCAAAAAATGTGGGTCAAATATGCAAGGTATTTTTGCTTAAAACGAGATGTTTAACACAACTCCATCGCAAACAGTCATTGTGAGTGCCGTGTCCTTGGCATCAACACAGGCAAACATTTTACTGGCTTCATTGACGTCATTAGAACTTTTCACTCCAATTTGTTTTTCAACTCCGTCCATTCATCTAATTCAAGGCTACCCAACTTTCTACTTGATTATTCTTCAAGAATTTCTCTGTAAATGTGAAGGACCAACAATGAAACAAGTTAAATATGCAACGGGGATGAAAGGTAGCCAATAATGTCTTGAAAAGGTTTGACAGGACAAGTTTCCTACTTTGTTCTGACTTCAATTTTTCTTCTTCTTTGTCTTTTGCATGCCAGCGGTCTGTAGTCCAAACTAAAACATGCCATTTGACCAGTTTTGGGTTTGTTACTAAAAAACTCTCACGGTTGCCCATTGTCCTCACTTGGGCCCACTTGTGGAGTGCAGGGGGAGGCAGGTTGAGACACAGTCATCATGGAAATATGACATTTAGTATTTATTAAATTGGGATATTAGTTCAGTGTTACAGTATATATCATTCAACCTCACAGTTTTGCATTTTCTCTTATAAAATTGCTGTGTTTTAAATTATATTATAAATACTATCGATACAACTACCGTAAATTCCGGACTATAAGCCGCTACTTTTTCCCCAGACTTTCAACCCTGCGGCTTATTCAGTGATGCGGCCAATTTTTGTTATTTTTCTAACGGCCGCCAGCGGCGCTCGAGTACAAAAGGTAAGATTTAGACCGTTGGAATATATGCGCCGAGGAAGACTGCAACTTCTTAGCTTGTGCACAAATTAAATTAGCGTAGACATATCCTCATCATGCAAATTGCAAAAAGAAAGGCATATGACGCAACTTTCAAGCTAAACGCAATCGAGCAGTCCGATAAAGAAGGAAACAGAGCTACTGCACGTAAATTTTACTTTGCGAGCGTATTGTTAGTGTGTTTTTGAATAACAATGTTTTGTCTATATGACAAAGTCTCTTTCCCATACTGAAGGAAGACGACTTTGATGACGTCGGTTATAAGGAGGAAGATGAGGACGGTCTACCGGGGGGTTTTTAAGGGTTATTGATCTATCTTCGTTATTCATTATCCATTATCCGTTATCGGTCAGTTCATAATACGCTACAAAGCCTAGGAGCCGGGACACTTACTCTCAGCCAAAAGGCCAAGCTAAGGTCCTAGCCCTAAAGCCTTGCTGCGATCATTGCGAATGCACCGTTCCCGGAGGTACTGCAATACCGGGCCGATGCGTGGAGTGGACAGAGCAAGCTCATATTCCATCTCCGAAATGGTTTCTAAGTGTACGGCATGTTTTTTTTTAACAGACCCGTTTACTGTGTCGCGAGCGTGTTACTAGTAGCGTTTTGCTACCCTTCACAGGCACGGTTTGGGATGAAAGTTATAATATTATTATTAAGGCTTTGAAAACTCTCTCGGTGTACCGTCTTTCTTTGTAAATATTTGTAACCATGTATAATATGTATTTGCAACTGTATATTTTTGTAATGTATTTATTTTAGAAACTTATTCTGATATGTTTTGCTCGAGCAAATGAGAAAGAAGGGGCGGGCCAAACGCGGGCTAACGGGAAGTGGAGTAAAGGTGAGACGTGTTTGTGGACGCGGCCGACAATAGTGGATATATATTTTTCCCACCCTTACCTTTTGAAATATACACTTTTTTCCTTGGATTACTTTCAACGGGCACCCGGACTGTGCAGGTCTGCATCAAACGTTAAGTAGCGGTATCATTTTCCGTTCATTTTGCCGGCTGTGATTTCTGGACTGTGTCGGGTATGGGTTAATGTCACTGCATTATTTTCTCACCCGGTATTGCAGTACCTCCGGGAACGGTGCATTCGCAATGATCGCAGCAAGGCTATAGGGCTAGGACCTTAGCTTGGCCTTTTGGCTGAGAGTAAGTGTCCCGGCTCCTAGGCTTTGTAGCGTATTATGAACTGACCGATAACGGATAATGGATAATGAATAACGAAGATAGAACAATAACCCTTAAAAAAACCCTAATTTTGTGTTTGTGTTGCATTTTTTCAATGTGGGCGCATGCGGCTAATATACAGGTGCGGCTTGTGTATGTACAAAATCGGTTTCCCTCCCGAAATGTGGCTTATAATAAGGTGCGCTCTATAATACGGAATTTACGGTAGTATGTAACCTCTTATTGTGCTTTGAGTCTGCAGATGGGGATGAGGCACGCAATTCTCTTGCCTCATGATAGAGGGCAATAGTGTAAAACAATAAGATATATTCTTCTTTGCTACAGTTCATCTATTGCGATATTGCCACCCCAATCTAATGAACAATAAGATGTAGATTTGTTTCTTTGTAGTTGTGACTGTTCCTCACCAGACACAAACCTCTCAGCACGTCACTGAATTGATGTGATAGTTTCATTACATGATATAAACAATATATTTCCTATTGATGCATGTATAAAACAATTCCTCGTTAAATGACACTTTAATAAACCATCGAGGTACCATTTAGACGATAAACATACAAAAATGATTAAATGATATGAGTTTTTTTATAGTACAGCGAGTGTTATTAATAAATCAGGTGATACATAGAACAATATTGCAACAAATACAAAAAAAGAATGGTATTATAGAATAAAATAGTATATTCTGCTTTTTGCTTTCTATCAATGTCTATAATCCTGATTCGTCCCTAACACTTTTTGTAAACGGGAATAGAATAATTTTGACTTGTATATGTTTTGAATGGAATGATTCTCTTACCATCTCACAATCTACCAATAGTAAACAGAAGAAGAAAATGGCAACCATGTACAACAATAAGAGCAAAGACCCTGGTCTAATAAACAGAATATAACTGCTAGGTTTAACTGATTTATTTTTATTTATGTTTTGCATGATTGTGGATGTTATTACACTATTGATGTTACTATTAGTATCCATCAAAATATGACTGCTATAACTTCTTCTGTCATAGGTTCATAATAAAATGTGTTGTTAGTAAAAGTTATTTGTTAAAACGTCTCAAAAACCCCTTAAAAGTTTTTGCATCCATCCAGTTATTTCAATTTTTTTCCAAAATCCCTATTTTCTATTACCAGTTTGTTCTTCAGCATTTAACATTCAGCAGTCGAAGATAATAAAAAATAGACAATGTTTAATTCCTAAACATTGAATGTCCTGAAGACAATTTTCAATTTACAAGGTTCTGAATATGAAAACTGCAAATTGCTGGCTTTTGCTTGCAAGGTTGAATCGTTTGTTGTTGGAATAAAGGGGAACGACCATGCTGGAATATTGAAAAACCTGGAGTATTAATATATGCTATGTTTAATTATTTCACCCAAAATTAGTAAAGTTTTGCCGCTCCAAAGACATGCACACACAAGGACACTAACAAAGCTAATGTTTGACTCTGAATCTTAACTAAATTGCCCCCTAACATTTAATCCCTGTATCACGGTATTCATGGACGCATTCACATAGGTCGCTGAGTCTCCAAGGAAACGCGAGGATTACAATAGCTAAAACTCACCGGAGGATTTTGAAGCTCTATTCAGAAATATCTCAAATACTAATAACATCCCACTGGTCAGCGCCAGAGGAACAAAGAAATAGTAGGTGAGGAGAAGAGAAGAAAAGAGCAATATCATGACTAGTTTGATAAGTGATCTTGGATGAAAGGACACTGATTGGGCTTTTGCAATAATTACCAGTCTACCGTTTTCAATGAAACCTTTTTCTGTATTTACGTTTAAACAGAAGACTAAAATGAAAAGACGGTAATCCCTGAAAGGACCTGAAGGGGTGGACAGGGGAAACAGGAACCGAGACAGATGTGCTTAAAATGAGGATGGTATTTATTACCAACACCAGGAACAAAGTAACAAACAACAAGGGGTACAGAACACATGACATGTCCAAACAAAATCATAACATGACAAAGTCCAAATGAGAAACAATGAATGAAACTGCAAATGGAAAATGCAAGGAACCAAGTAACAAACTAAAAAAGGGGCACCACATTAAAACTAAAAAATGTCCAAACAATAAACCATAAACCAAAGAAAACAAACCTGGCAGTGGAAATGCAAGGATCAAAATAGCAAACAAACAAACAAAAACAGTAAGTGCAAAACCTCTAACAAAATGTTCAAACCTGAAACAGGAAACCAAAAACAAATCAAATTTAGCAATGAGAGTGGAAATGACATCACCCAAAGACGTGTACTATCCAAAATGTCATTATGAATGGTCAGAATAAATAGGGACAGGGATGATAGGGTGTGTGATGATAGGACACACCTGTGCGCAGTCCCCCCCCCCCTCTGGTGGACGGTGGTGTACCAGATCCCAACACCCGCAATAGTCTAAATCTGCAAAGTAGAGACCGTTACTTATTTATTTATAAAATGCTTTATTATACATCGAACACCAAAGAACAAACTGTCTCTACTGGCTCAAACATTTTGTTTAGCAAATTAAAGTACTGTACTGTTTTTTTTTCTTTCACAAATAACTTCTGTGCTCTCCAATAATGATTTAAAAAAATAAATATTGCTGCTATATTGCACGAATGATTCAGGACATAATCCAGTGTTTTACTCCTGATGACATTTTTTCACCAGCATTGAGAAACAAAAATGTGATGTAAGATGCTTTTACCCTTATTTAGCATGTCGAGAAGTCCACATTTGTTGAGCATAGAAAGCATCTCTCTCTGCCTTTGCTGCTTTTGTCAATCCACAGCCGTGTGTAGCTTTGATGGCTTTTTGAGAAACACAAAATGGAAAAACATTTGCACCTACATAGTGTAGGTTCAAGTTTGTTCCACGTACGTGCACAACCAGGGTTGAGTAGGGTTACTTTAACTTGATTACTTTCAACTACTTTTGGATTACTCCAATAGCAAATATGCTAATAAAAGACAAAATAAACTAAATATGAATACATTATGACTCACAACACGTGGTAAGCTTTCTCTCCTGGCTTTGATCTTTGGCAAAACTAACATAAAATGTGACAGAAACAAAATGAAAATAAATCCAAACAGCTTTCCAAAATCATTTTTGCCGTTCCATGTATTCCGTTACTCCCCAAGCCTGCACAAAATTGAGTAATTTTATTCATATTTAGTTTCTTTTGTCTTTTATTAGTATATTTGGTATTGGAATAATCTAAAAGTAATTGAAAGTAATCAAGTTAAAGTAACCCTACCCAACCCTGTGTACAACTCAGACTGCAACTTAATCATCACACAGGCAGACACAGGCAGAAAAAATGTGTTTGGTTTTTTAGCCAATCAGTATGCAGAATACAATGCGTGATGAAAATCCGCGACGTAGCGAAACCGTGAAAAATAAGCGGTGATACAGCGAGTGATTACCATAAAGAATTGCATTTAAGGCCAAATTCCCCTCATGAAGTTCAACCTTCAGGACTAATAAGTCTCCCAAATGATATTGTAATGAGTTAAAAAGTTAATTACTCCATCAGAAAAGCATCATGAGATGGATCATCTCATTATTGTCGTTAGAGAGATGGAATCGATTGTGCTTGACCAAGACGTCTCCTCATCTCCCACTCGTTGACATTCTTATCGAATTTTGTTCCCTTTGATTAAGGCGGTTTGTGGGTCTGGGAAATGAGAACGGAAACCTTTTACTGTATCACGCTGTCCTTTCTGAAGTTTAAATTTAGACAAGCTTTATTGGCTTCCTGGCACTCGGTGCGTGAGAGATAGGAGGAAGTTGAGGCTTCCGGGCCTGTCAATCAAAGTGTGGTCGATGCTGAGGCTCCGGGTGTCAATAGGAGATGCTATCCATGCTGGTAGGCTCACCTTGAGGTGCTGGACTGTGACATAAGGCCGGCTGAAGCTTTGGACGTATTTTCCTCTTGAATGCACTGCTTATCTCAAAGAGGGTTAAGAGTGACTGTTTTGCTAAATTTTACTAGGGGTCTCAAACTCAATTTACCTGGAGCCTGCTGAAAACAGTCCGGACTAGGTTGGGTCGCATGAGGTTTCTTACGAGAAAATATTTTCTAAAAAGTTTTCAATATTCTTAAATATCTTTTTTTTTAGCACAAAATAAAATGAAAAATGCATCCATTTGTACCTTGTCTGCACCGCTTATCCCTTGCGAGGGTCGTCGGGTGTGCTGAAGCCCATCACAGGTATCTTCAGGCAGTAAGCAGAGGACACCTTGAACCGGTTGGCAGTCAGTCGCGAAATGAAAAAATAAATAAGTATATTAAAAATTCATCAGGAAATCAATCAATCGGGAATGAAAGGACAAAAAAATAATCATCATAATATCAATCATAATACAGGGGGGTAGATAGATGGATAGATAGATAGATAGATAGATAGATACATTATTCATCCCCGTAGGGAAATTCACACTCCAGCAGTCTACCCTGTTGTTTATTAACAGATTAACATGATGCCCTAGGGGTGCTTGTAGCGGAGTGGATGACGTCGCACGCTAGTCCAAAAGTTCGACATCCCTGCGGCAGATGGAAATCTTTTCTTTGTGTCCAGGGATACACCACCTCGTGTTAACGAGTCCGCCTCCTCTCCGATTCCCGCAGGCTTTCGTGTCTCTGTATAGCGGCGCTGAAGCCGGATAGCTCCGGGTAGCTCCGGGTGGCTACACGTTAGCGTCCGGGGTGCTAAACGTGAGCCACGTTTCCGCAAAACACAGCAACTGCGCTCCCTGTTCGCTTCGATGTTTTCCACCAGCACTCGTTGGTCTTATTTGGTAGCGAGTTCACATTTACCATGATTACGGACGGTACCGAAGACTTATAACACCGCTAGCCGCTTAGCTAGCCCCGGCTCTTCTTCCAAGATAGGCCCCTCATCACGCCAGCCGAGAATTCTTCAGGGCAAGGAGTTGAATCCTCGAATAACTGCATTTTTGTGCGCTAAAACCCATGTCCATAGGATAGAAAGTAATCCAAATGTTTAGTTGTCAAACAGGAAGAAAAACACTGAAGATAGAAGCAGACAATAAAACAATAAATCACAAAAAGTGAGAGATAACAGGAGGAGCTGATGGAAAGGCAGCCGCTCAGTGGCGGCGCCGCTTTGATTCATAACATATATATATATAAATAACTGAAGAAAAAACATGTTGTATTCAGTTGAAATGACTATTAAAAGTTTTTTTTTTTGACTTTCTAAACAGGAATAGAACAGTAAACATGAACTGTTCTGAATACGGCTTATCTTGCCTACCCTACCCCTTGCTGCTAGAGAAAGAGACAAAAAAAAAACAACAACCTTAAAATGACCACAAAACGGCCAAAAATTGTTTAAAGAATGATTCTTGAAACTAAATCACCCAAAAAAACGACATAAATAAGACAAAAAAAAAAAGTACCAGAAAAATGTAAAAATGTCAAATATTTCCTAAAAGGCATGAAAAATAACTGAAAAGTACTAAACATTTTGGAAAAAAAAACAAACGCTAGTAAACAGTATTTAAACTAAACCAAATGGTACGAAAAAAACATGAAAAAGTTCTCAAAAGTTAAAAAAAAGTACTAAAAAGTAGTACCAAAGTACTGTATATATTACTCGAACGTATGAAAATGAACAAAAAACAACTGACAAATGACAAAAGAATGTCATAAAAGACCAAATAACAATCCAAAATAAACAAAAAATAGACAAAAAACAAATGAAACGACTCAACAAAATGACCAAAATCACAGAAAACGAAAAAAAAGGGATTTCTTAGGTCAGCTTTGAAATTGTTTTGTCTCGTCTCTACATTCTGTTTTAATCTCAATTTTGGCTTAATCTCACAAAAGTTCTGGTTTTATTTCGTTCTCAAGCTCCAAAATTCTTTGATTTGTTGCTGTTTCACCATCTCAAAGTTTTTAAAATTATTTTCTTTTAACAATTTTCTTTGTTTGTTTTCTTCCTGTATTAAAGTCCCAAACCCTTGGTCTTGACTCTGTGCTACACCTCCATTAGTTCTAATATAGTTTCTCCGTCAACATTCAAAATGTTTCTTTTTTCCTTTTTTTTCTTGTTTCTTTCTTTCTTCCTTTTCCTTTTTTTTATTTCCCTGCTTTTTTTCTTTTTGTCTACTTCTATGTTTTATTTCTAAAGGTAACAAGGTGTGTTTGGATCCCTTTGAGTATCTGTAGTCACGGTTGCCCATTGCCCTCACTTGGGCCCGCCTGTTTGGCGCCAGCTGTTGCTTGTTGCCTAATTGGCTTCCCTCCTGTTTACACTCAGTGCTCTCATTCACTCCTTGTCAGTCCGTCAACAAACCTCTGCACAAGACGTGTATTTTGACTCTGTCCGGTATCCTGCTTGTGTATCCAGTACCTTGCTCCAGTCTCCAGAATCCGGTATCAATTTCGTCTGTCTCGTCCTGTTTGGTATCTTGCTCCAGTCTCCACTATCCGGTATCGATCCCGTCTGTCCGGTATCTTGCTGTTGTATCCAGTAGCCAGTATCGATCCCGTCTGTCCTATCTTGCTTGTGTTACCAGTATTAAATAAGGGCAATGGGCAACCGTGACATCTGTAGTTTGTATTATTTTTTTTTACTTTGTAGCACTCATTTTCGATAATATGAGATGATAAAGCGACAACTAGTGGTAAAAAAATACACACTGTAATTGTAACTTTCATATTCAGGCGGGGGTTTACAACTATTATCTTGCGGGCTGCATTTAGATCAAATCAAGGCTTCATTGTGGTTCTACCTGCAAAAACTTCAATTTTATTCATTTTACTTTTAGTTTAATTTTTGTCATATTTACTATTTAATTTCTCATCTTTGCCTTTGTTCTAACTTTGCGGGTAACTAATTCCCACGTAAATGGAAGGCCGTTTAATAAATCATGCCCACTTGAGTCCGGACAGGCCTGGCTCCCCCCTTGCAAGTCATACTCTCATTTATTCATGAATTCATGCAATCATCCCCACATTTCACCCGCCGAAACCCTCAAGCTCCTTGGAAACTGTCTGTCTTGTGTCTGGAGGGAGCCAGTTGGAGCCAAGAGAGGAGGATTAGAAAAGAAGAGATAAAGGAGGGCGCACACACTCAGGCTGGCACACATATATATTCTGGAATGATGTCATTGTGTATTGGTCACCTGACTGCAATACTCCAAAGGGCCCTGTAGGCTAGGTGAAGCATGACAGATTCATGTTTCTTGAGCAGGCTGATGTGTGTGCGATAGTGTGTGTCGGACCTGGATTGGGCCAACACGACACAATGGCAGATGAAATGTCCTTGTCCCAGAAAATACCGGAGCTCGGGACTTCTATTTTTGGCTTTTACAAAGAATGCTTCGATGGCTGCAAACTGATTGCAATCAAGAGCCAATCCTAAGAACCTCTTAGGGAACTTCGGGCTTGGCTTTGCAGGGATGCTGACCTAAATGTGTTGTTGGAGTTTTTTGATATTTTCATGGCCAAACATCAGCTGCTGTGAGTGGCAAATACACAAGTTAAAGCTTCATTGCTGTTCAGTTATAAATAATGAAAAATAACTAGAGCACTCGTCTTGGGATCGAGAGATCGCAGTTCGAATCCCGGCTCCTCCGTATTACATGTCGAAGTGTCCTTGGGCAAGACACTGAACCCCTAATGCCCCCAATAAGCAGGTTAGCGCCTTACATGGCTGCACGGCCGCTATTGGGAAATGTGAAGCACACTGTAAAGCGCTTTGGGAAGTCTTGACTTGAAAAGCGCTATATAAATGCAGATCATTTCATTTCATTTCATTTCATAAGCAATACATCAAATATCTTATATATGTATGTACCTTTATGTATCTACCTACCTAACCTACCTACCCACCCACCTACCTATACACCGACCCACACACCTACCTACATAGACACCGAAGAACTCACCTACCTACCTATATACCTACCCACACATCAACTACCTAACCACCCATCTACCAACCAATTTACCTACGTACAAACAAATATACTCTACCTACCAACCTACCTTTCTACCAACCTACCTATCTACTCAACTACCCAACCACATATCTAGCCACATACCTACTTATCTTCTCAACTACCCAACCACATATCTAGCCACGTACCTACTTATCTACTTAACCACCCACCTACCAGCTTACCTAGCCACGTACCTACCTACCTACCTATACACCCACCCACTCACCTACCTACCTATATACCTACATACCCACTTACTACCGAACCACCCACCTACCTATCAACCAATTTAGCTACCTACTAACCAACATACATACCAACCTACCTTTCTACCTACCTACCTACCAGTGTACTCAACTACCCACCCACATATCTAGCCCCGGACTTACATATACTGTACATATATAGATTCCCAGCCCCCTCACTCAACCCAACTGAGGTGTTGGGAGTCATTAGGTGACCCAACTCCCCAATTCCAACCCCTAATGCTGAACGCCAAGCAGGGAGGCAACGGGTACCAATGTTTAAGTCTTAGGTATGACTCGGCCGAAGCTTGAACCACAACCTCCCAGTCTCGGGGCGGGCGCCATACCCCCAAGGCCACCGAGCTGGTAATAATTTTTATATAACATTAATTCATCTTTATTTCTAGTTAAATAATAAAAGTAATATTTAGAATGAGCAAAACATTTCACAAAACCTTTTTTTGCAGCTAATGGTCAAATTGCATCTCTAGACAAAATTAGTTCCAAAACTAATTTACTTGTTGAACCTTCAGAGCAGACGATTTAGGAACATAATAATTCAATACATAAGCAGTGTTTTCTGATATGGATAATAATTTATCTAATTTAGCTTTTATTATCTCGCTAAAGTGAGTTTTAGACAAATTTTTGTGTATCCACAGATTTATTTATTTTTTCTTCATATTTATTTTTTTCAAAGACGCTGCATAACAAATTCAGGGACAGAATGTTACTCGTTATTTTCATTCGGGAATATTTAAAAGTTGTTTTTTACAAGCAGTAATAATTAATATATTTTCATGAAGTGAGACTTTATATAAATCTCATCTCATCTCATCTCATTAGCCGTACCGCTCATCCTCATTAGGGTCGCGGGGGTGCTGGAGCCCATCCCAGCCATCTCCAGGCAGTGGGCAGGGGACACCCTGAACTGGTTGCCGGCCAATCGCAGGGCACACAGGGTCAGACAACTCACTCGCTCATTCACACCTAGGGACAATTTGGACCGGCCAATTCACCTGACATGCATGTTTTTGGAATGTGGGAGGAAACCGGAGTGCCCGGAGGAAACCCACGCAAGCACGGGGAGAACATACAAACTCCGCACAGGAAGTCTGGAGCTGGATTTGAACCCAAGACAGGTTCCCATGACATGAACTGTGCCGCACAAGCGCTAACCACTGCGCCGCCGTGCTGCCTTTATATAAATCCTTTTTTACTATTAGAACGGCACAAAATGTAGTTTATGTAAACAGGCATCAATAATTCCATTTAGATTTTTTGAGAACATTGTGTTTGCTGAGATTTAATCAGTTTTGACCAAGTAATCAGACTATAGTTTATTTTCCAATACTGTAGAAACCAGAAATACACTACGGTGTTTACTTGCATATAAGCCTTGATCACATATAAGCCGACCTTCTAAAACAGGGGTTATTAACCTTTTTGAGAGCTACTTTTTGTTACTAATCAGTCCAAAGGGCTACGAGTTGGATATACATTTTAAAATAAAAACCATTATTACTGTTATTATTATTACTATGTTGTCCCTATGTCTCCAGTATCCGGTATCGATACGTCTGTCTCGTTCTGTCCGGTATCTTGCTCCAGTCTCCAGTATCCTGTATCGATCCCGTCTGTCTCGTTGTGTCCGGTATCTTGCTCCAGTCTCCAGAATTTGGTATCTATCTTGTCTGTCTCGTCCGGTCTGATATCTTGATCCAGTATCCGGTATCGATCCCGCCTTTCCCATCCTGTCCGGTATCTTGCTCCAGTATCCGGTATCAATCCAGTCTTTCTTGCCCTGTCCAGTATCTTGCTTGTGTATCGATTCCGTCTGCCCTTCCCTGTCCGGTATCTTGCCCGTGTATCCGGTATTGGTCCCGTCTTGTCTGATATCTTGCTCCAGTATCCGGTATCGATCCCGTCTGTCCTGTCCGGTTTCGATCTCGTCTGCCTCTGGTGTTTGTGTTCCTGCGCATGACTGCCCCATACCCGTAAAATAAAGCTTGTGTGAAAACGATACGCGTCTAGGTCCTCTGTCTGTTACGGTTCTGACAGTAATAGTCCAGACTTAGTGATACAATTGAGATTCTATGTCATAGCCATATTGCTAGAGCTTCTTTTGTGTTTAAAATAAAAGAACAAAACAAAAAAGAACAAAAGAAAAACATGGAAATCGGACAAAGCATGTGTCATACTTTTGACACAATCTGTTCTTGGCTGAATGACTTTGTCTGAGTGTCCTCCCCCTTTTATTACTTCATTGTCACTAACACATTGAAGCCAATTGACAATGGCGCTCTTTCAGGGGACATTCTGTTCCATTCTCTCGCCTCTGCACATTGTTTTATCAGCGTGTAAACCGGGGGTCTCTAACTTGGTTTACTTGGGGGCTGCCGAAGCGAGGGTCTTGTCGAGTTTGGGGAAAATCGGGTTTACAGACGCTCCCCTACTTGTTCGTACGTTGCTTCAGCGTTATATGTTTGTCATGTCCTGCACGGTTGTCATGGCGCCCAGCTGGCCCCTCCCTTTGACACCGGCTGACCTGCATTTCTTGATTACTCCTACGGGTACTTAAACGTGCCTTTTGGAACTGCCATTTTTCCACATCATTGTTTACCCTTGTTGAAAACTTGTTCATGCCTGTTTGATACCGGTTTATTCTTGTTGTGCTTATTGGACTTTGTTGCACTTCGGTGTAACATTCTGAGAGATTCCTGCAAGTTCTGTTTAATCCCGTTGAATGCCTAGTCTGTAGTTTTGCCTGCATTTGAGCCTGTTTTGTTTTGTTTTTAGTCCGTTTGTGTGTTGGACAACTTTTCTAACTCAATTAAAGTGACAGATCGTCTACGCAAATGAGTTCTAACTTCCTGCTTCCCGACCCGTTTCAAGACAGTCCCGTTCCGCTTCGAGACAATGTTGTATGGTTTATATAAGTATTTTATTTTATAGTCAAGTCTTGTACAAGTAACCTGTATTGTTGTGTACTAAAAGATAAACATTTAATAAGATAAAATGCTCTATAAGGATTTTTTTTTCCCACGGCCTTTCGCAAGGTTTTTTGTTTTGCGTGGGTACCTTCAGTAGCAAGATGGTCGACAATGACGTCAGTTCTTGCTTTGTGAGCCCCATGCTATAAATTCTAAATAAAAGCAAATTCTCGACCTACAAGTATTTGTAAAATGCGGGTTTATTGAATAGTTTGTGTATATTTGTTTCTTTTTCACTCAATGTTGTTTTTTTAATTAATTATTTTTTTCGACCACCAGGAGGCACTATATATTACATACACTCCATTTAAACATACAGATTAAGGTAGGGGCCTCAAACTGTGAGACCCCTGATGTAAACAATTAGCCACACAATTTGTTTCCAAATCATCACAAACATCTAGTGTAAGGGTGTCAAACTCATTTTTGTGCCAAACTCAACTCTCATGGGTCCGGGCTAGTAGATTCAAGAAAAATAAAGAAAGTGATAGAGGAAGAAAAGAGAAAGACATAGACAAAAAGAAAGAGAGGAAGAGAGAAAGAATGATAAAACAAGAGAGTGGAAAAGAGAGAGTGAGTGAGAGAAAGACAGTATGAAAAAAGAGAGATAAATAGACATTAAGAGAGTGAAAAATGCGGAAGGGCAGAAAAGAGAGTCAAAGAGAGAAACAGAGAGAGAGCGAGGGGGAGAGAAAAAGGAAAGACAAAAAAGAAGTGAGAATTTGAGTAATTGAGAGAAAACGACAGACTGAGAGGCAGAAAAAAATTAAGTGTTAAAAAGAGACAAAAGAGAGAGGAACAAAGAAAGGAGAGGTAGAGAGAGAGAGAGAGGGAGAGAGAGAGAGAGACAGAGAGAGAGAGAGAGAGAGAGAGAAATAAATGGGTGAAGAAAAGTGAGATAGAACATGGCAGGAAAAAAGGATAGGGAGAGAATAAGCAAAAGAGACAAAGACAGAAGAGATTAAGAGAGTGAAAAATAGAGAGAGAAAGAGAGAAAGGATAGAAAAAAAATCCAGTACAAAGTCTTTCTGAGTGGCACCTTGCTTTGGCGACACGAAGTGGACATTTTTAAAAGTGCAGCTTGTTTTTCGACTATCTTTTCTTTTGTGCTTCTTTTGGCGTCTCGCGGGCTGATTTAAAATCGTAACGGACCTCGCCTCGCCCGCAGGCTACTTGCTTGACACCCCTTCAATACTGCACCTGGGGTAAAGATGAAAATATATGCAATCCCCCCCAGAAAAATGTTTTTCTCTAAAAACGACATCTGTTCAATTCCCTTTTCAGTGTCAGGTGCTACTTGACAACTTTAGACATTTTCACCTAACAGAAAAACCAAGAAAATGCTTTGCCCTCTACACCTCTGAGAGGTTCATGTCACATCTGCTTAAAATTCCATCAAAAACGGACTTCCAAATGTCACCTAAGCGGGCCAGGAACGGAGGAGTGGGGAGAGAGTGCGGCTCGAGAAAAGTAACATTTCAAAAGTTGCATATTTTTTGATTAAATCGACAGTGAAGGGCAATGGCTTTGTGTATAAGCTCTAAAAACTTCAAACTTTCATTTTTAACTGACCTTTTTGTCATTTTTTTGGTTGGTTGGTTGGTTGGTCGGTGGGTTGGTTGGGTTGTTTGGTTGGGTTGTTTGGTTGGGTATTTTGGTTTTTTGTTTAGTTGGGTTGTTTGATGGGGTTGTTGGGTTGGGTTGTTGGGTTGGGTTGGTTGGGTTGGTTGGTTGGGTTGGTTGGGTTGGTTGGGTTGGTTGGTTGGTTGGTTGTTGGTTGGTTGGTTGGTTGGTTGGTTGGCTGGTTGGCTGGTTGGTTGGCTGGCTGGCTGGTTGGTTGGTTGGTTGGTTGGTTGGTTGGTTGGTTGGTTGGTTGGTTGGTTGGTTGGTTGGTTGGTTGGTTGGTTGGGTTGTTCGGTTGGTTGGGTTGTTCGGTCGGTTGGTTAGGTTGGTTGGGTTGGTTGGTTGGTTGGTTGGTTGGTTGGTTGGTTGGTTGGTTGGTTAGGTTGGTTGGTTAGGTTGGGTTGGTTGGGGTTTTTGGGTGGGGTTCGTTTGGTTTATTGTCTTTTTTAGGGGTGGTTTGGTTTGGTTGGTTTGGTTAGTTAGTTCCCTTGACCACAAGGGTCATATTTTCCTGTGTAAATCTCCTGTGGTGGGTATTGGGCAAATCCAGCCATTCCAACATACATTTCAACACTGTCTCGAACCGGGGACCTTTCGCAAGAGTACCAAAAGGGTAATGGCGTTTGGAATGTTAAGATGACAGTACATTGAAGAAGAATTCTAAAAGCCATATTTGCTGTGTTGAAAGTGGCAAAAGATTGTTGCCAATGCATAAATGGTGTCCAAACTGTTCTTTTTTATCATTGACATCGACATTGTATGCAGCGAGTTTGAGCCTGGCTCTTCATGGTAAACATAAAATAAAGACTTTAAAGGGGATGTAACGTCAAAATATTTTAATTGTCGATGACATGTTCTGGCGAAAATCGTCATTTCAGCCTCTGTCAAGCTTTGTGTATCAAATAAACTTTTATCTTTGTTGGGGTTTGGGTAGCTTTCGGCCTGTTTCAAAAACAGTCCTATTCTTACTTTCATCATTTTCAGCCTGGACATAAGGAAACTGAGACCACACTTACCTATACCCCCCATCCCCCTATTCTCCTTTACTCAAGTTTAATGTGCCTCGTGGCAGGAACACAGATGATAAAAGTAAGATGAAAGCAGAATAGTGCGGTGGAAATATATATAAAGCCTCTTTGAACTCAGTGGGGCATTGTTAACACAAAATATTTAATATATCACCTTTAAAGGACACTTCAATCTAGTAATAAAAAGTGCATTGTAACAATTGTGCGGTAACATTTGGGAGCTATAAAACAACAAAAAATAAGTCAGAAGGTATATTGTTTTACAATTTTTTTTCGATTAAATTTAGACGCAAAGAAAAGAGAGAGAGAGAAAAAAAAGAAAAAGTCACAATATATCTTAACAGTTTTGTGGGCTCATTTAGGGCGGCGATGTCTCTGAGCCTGCTAGTCCTCGATTTGAGAGACCTGTAGCGCCTACCAGAGGGCAACAGGATTGGGAGGTGTCTTATCATGTTGGCAATGGCAGTGTCCTGTAGACTGGGCAGAGAGCAGTCGGTGATTTTTTTGGCTGTGTTGTTTACTCTCCGTACGTTATTCCTGTCTGCTGCCGTGCTCCAAAAATACCACACAGTGATCCCATATGCCATGATGCTCTCCACTGTGGATTGAAGTTAAGGTTATTGGTTTTGATTTTTAACTTAGGGGTTAATGTTCGGACTTTGGGGGTTTGGAATTTCACTTGTGATATATTTAGTCTCTTGTGGGGGGTTATGATATTTTGTTGCTCTGTTTTTTTGTATAGATGGTTGGTTTGGGGGATTTTTGGTTATGATTTTGTATATATTTTGGGATTTGGGTTGATGGTGTGGTACTTTGGGAGGGTTAGGTTTTTGGGGGTTTTTTTATTCTTGTTTTTTTTACTCTGGGGTTTTTGTGTTTGGATTTTGGCGGTTTGAGTTTTTGATTATGCTTTGGCATTTGGGTTTTAATGGGTTGGGATTTTTGTGTTTGGTGGTTTGCGTTTGTGTTTTTGTGTTTAGAATTCAGTGTATTTGTTTTGTGGAAGCTTGGGGTTTTGGTTTTGTGTTCTGGTTTTTGTTTGACTTTGGTTTAGATTTTGATTTGTGGGTATTGTTATTTGGCTTTTGGTGTGTTGTCTTTTTGGAGGGATCAGGGTTTTGGTTTTTATCTTGGGGTTTAATGTTATGAGTTCCAGCATTGATTTTTGTTTTGATTTAGTTTGGAGTTTTGATTTTTGGATTTTGTTGTAGTGGTATTTTTGTTGTGTTGGTTTAGGGATTTTCATTTGACTTTTTTAGATTTTGGTGTTGGGATTTTGGGTTTTTGCGCCTTTATGTTTGTGTTACTGTCTATTTCTTTTTGGAGTTTGAGCTTGACTGGCAGGTCCAAACTTTCCCTGGGTATGAATACGCCTGTGGATGGTTGTTAATGGCCTTTGGCGACTTTGACTGGCTGAGAACCAGCTGGCAACCAGTTTAGTGTGTCCCCTGCCCATTGGCTAGAGACAGCTTGGATGGGTTTCAGCACTCCCATGACCCTTTTGAGGACAAATTGCTGGAAAGTGAATTAATGGGTTTTATGGGTATCAATTATCAAATAATTATTCGTTTTTGAGGTTATTGTTTTATGGTTTAGAGCTTTACTAATTTTGTTGTTTCGGGTTTTTTGTTTTATCCGGGTTGGGAAGGGGGATTTTTGACTAGGAGCTGAGGGTTATGTGTTTTTTTTTTAATTTTGTTTTAAATTTTTTATGTTTTTTACTTTTATTTGAGAGCTTTTCATTTTTGGTTTTGGTTTTATTTAATCATGATTTTTGGGTTGTTGTTTGGATGTTTTCAGATTTTTTTTGTGTGGTGTTTTTATATCTTGCTTCAGGATTTGGTTATTGTTTTGTGTGCTGTTATTTCCATTTTTTAGTCAGTTTGTATGTTGTTTTTGAAAGAGCAAATGCACATTTATTTACGGTAGAAATGTATGTATTTTTAATTATTATTAAATGAGTTTTTTTTATGAATTATTTTTTTTTCATCACTAAGGTTCACTAAATAATACACACCTTCCCTTTTAGTTGTATATTCCATATTAAATAACTAACTTATTTGCATTTTGTTTTCATTTAGTAAAATTTAGTGATCAAACTGCAAAACATTAAACACATCAAAAATACATAATACATTTAAAAAATCCGATTTTTCTGTCATATCTTTTTATTTTTATTGTTGGGTTAGCAGCTTTAGTTTTCATGTTTTTTTGGGTTGTATTTTTTGTTTTTTGCTGATTATAATGTAGTTGTTTTGTCTTGTTCTGGGTGAAGTAGTTTGCTGCAGGTTTTTGTGTTGGTTATAATTGTTTTTGGTGTTATATTTTGTTTGTCGGGTTGTTTGTTGGTTGGTTGGTTTTTAGAATGCAAACAGACTTATTTTTCTATAAAATTAGTGTAGGTTCTTAGGTTTTGATTGTTTAAAACATTTTAAAAATCCATTTGTATTTCAGGGTTTTGGGGAGCATAATATAACTTTGGTTATTTGCTGCGGGCCCCTGAAAAACAATCATGTGGGCCACAAATAGACCACAGGCTGTAATTTGGATAGGACCTTGAAACACTATCTTTTTGGAGATGTCCTCAATATGCAGAATTGGAATTGTCTTTAATTTTTTTGATAACAATGTAATGAACTTTGTCTACCAGATTAGACTTGACAGTCCAAGGAAAACCCATGAAAAAGACTATAAAAATAGGCAAAAATGTTTACAAGGTGTGACAATAGTGCAGTGAAAAATAACATTTAGCATCACCAAATTCCAAAATAAGTCGATAAAAAACATATAAGTATGCATTTTTCTTGACAAAGGCAAAGATATGGATTTATCAGAGTCTTGTGCGCGTTTTTGGGAAGTGCTGGGGGAATAAATTGCCTCTGAGCTTCTTATTTTAAGGGACCTGTAATGCCTACTATAGGACAACTGGTCAAAGCATTGTTGGCCGGGGTGAGAGGAGTCTTTTATAATGTTGCGTCAGACTGGGCAGAGAGCAGCCAATGATTTTCTGGGCTTTGTTAATGTAATGTATCAAATTATGTACTGTTTGCCACCCTTAAGCTTTCTTTCCTCTTTCCAGCAACTAAATGAATATTGCTTTCTGCGCAGGAGTGTTGTGGAACCTGTCGTCCTGCGACACTCTCAAAATGCCGATTATCCAGGACGCGCTGGCTGTGCTGACCAACAGTGTAATCATCCCTCACTCCAACTGGGACTCTTCCCCAAATCACCATGACGACCGCAAGCTCCAGCTTCATACTTCCCAGGTGCTGCGAAACGCTACCGGCTGCCTCAGGTAAAAACGCCATCCACAGCATGAAGACACGCTAATTGTAACAAGTGGGTCAAGATGCACCTTCGCTCTCTTCTGTGTTTACAGTCACACCGTTCGTAAATTACCATTTCTTTTTATTGATTCCCTGCAGTCATAGGGTAGCAGCATGCATAATTCACGGGGGTTTTATTAGTTTGGGCTGTGTGTTCTCAATTATTCAGTTTTAGAGTAAAGACCTGGATCCAATTACGAGTACGCACTATGCCTACTGCTATATGTGTATGGTACGGTTATTTTCGGTTAAACAAACAAAAACAAAAAACCTAAATAAATATGTCAATATTTATTCACTTGGGTTTTGTTATTTTTGTTTTAAAGCTACTTATTCTAGCAAGACTTTATTGAATAGACTGCTGGGATGGATGGATGGATGGATGGATGGATGGATGGATGGATGGATGGATGGATGGATGGATGGATGGATGGATGGATGGATGGAGGGATGGATGGCCTTTATTTTTATTATACAAGTGTACCAAAATTGGAGTTATTCTCCTTGCAAGTAAAACAAATTAAAAGGACAGAGAACATAAGGAAAAGTAATATATTAATTATATATAAAATTAAAGTCACATTAAACTTGCGTCTTCCTCGACAAATGTATTCGATTTGTCTCACTTTACCCTTTACTTGTCACGAGACCGGACCAGATCGGAGGCAGGAGGCAGGAAGGGTGAACTCATTCGTGTTAACGATCAGTTACTTTTATTAAGGAAATAAAAGTCGTCCAACACTCAGGGACAGAAAAAAAACAGGCTTACAGGCAAACAGGAACTCAGACTAGGAATACTCACAAAACAGGCTTTTACTCAGAACGGGCAAGTACAGGTTTCCTCAAGTCAAACAGAACAGAATAATGCAAAGTAATGCAATGAACCCGCCACCGGCAATCCCCAAAACCCGCCTTTAAGAAGCACACACGCAAATTAGAAAATCTGCTACATCCGGTGCCAAGGGGGCGGGGCCAGCCGGTCGCCACGGCGACCATGCTGGACATGACATTACTGCCCAGGCGCCCGGGCGGTCGTTATAAAAAATACATAAATGAACCGCATCATTGTATAAGCCGCAGGGTTGAAAGCTTAAGGAAAAAGTCGCAAATTATATTCCGAATTTGACAGTATCTGGATAAAAAGAAATATGGCAATTTTTGAGTCCTGGCAAAATAGTCCCTGGCAGTATGAATCTAAACTGAACATCATCACAATGAGCTTGTCATATTATCGCTATAGTGTGGTTTGGTTTGTGCTTGTGAACCTACTGGTGATGACGCTCTACTGTCCTCACACAGACACACAACAAAGACACATGTCAAAGACACACTCAATGACACACTCAAAGACACACACACAAAGACACAAACACTGGAACACATTGTCTGTAGCTAGCCCACACTAACTGCTCCCATGTCACTCGGTGGTCATTTGTTCTATGAGCGACATTAGAAAGCCATCTGCTAAGCGTTCATTTGTGTTTCCTGTACATCCTGAATGCTAGCATGAATAACACTCTTTCAAAGGTCATAAAAAAGAAACCATTAATTTTCACAGGAAATAGATGCTCAATTTGTCAGTGGAGAGTGAGGCTGCTCTTTCACTTTTTGTCAACTAAGAGAGAGTTAATAATGACCCTTGTTAGATTGCTATCAAAGCCAGATGTATACATTTTTTGGACTGCAGCACTTTAGAGATAGAATTCGAGTATTTTTTTTTACACAAAAATAAAATATATGTTCGAAAAACAGGAATGATTGGATAGTTCCTCAGAGGTTCTTGAATTTGAGAAGCTGTATAATGGAATAGCCCTTGTGCAGCTTTGAAATGTCCACCCAAGTTATCGGCAGCTCTCTGTCCAGTCTGTTCTTTAAAATTTGGGGGGGCGTTGAGGTTTCAGGTTTTGCTTTGATTTTGTTTTGACTTTTTCTATTGCTTTGGCATTTTGGGGGATATGGGGTATGGGTCAGGGGTTGCCAACCTTTTTAAAGTGTTGAGCTACTTTTTTGTTACTGAATAGCGCAAATGTTACTATGTCATTACCAGGTTGTAATTGTTTAAAGTTAAAATTGGCTTTGTCAACCACTAAACATCGTGCCAAATATAAATGCATTTCTTAGAATATCACAATTACACATTAATATTTTAGAACCAATTTGTAGGCTACTGAGCTGGTCTTAAGGGGCTACCTGTTGCGCGCAAGTACCCAATGGAGACCTTTGGGATAGGTTTTGGTCAGGGTTGGGTAGGGTTACTTTAACTGGATTACTTTCAATTACTTTTGGATTACTCCAATACCAAATATGCTAATAAAAGACAAAATAAACTAAATATGAATAAAATTATGACCCACAACACGTGGTAAGCTTTCTCTCCTGGCTTTGATCTCTTTGATCTCCGGCAAAACTAACATAAAATGCGACAGAAACAAAATTAAAATAAATCCAAACAGCTTGCCAACATCATTTTTGCCGTTCCATGTATTCCGTTACTCCCCAAGCCTGCACAAAACTTAGTAATTTTATTTATATTTAGTTTATTTTGTCTTTTATTAGGATATTAGGTATTGGAGTAATCCAAAAGTAATTGAAAGTAATCAAGTTAAAGTAACCCTACCCAACCCTGGTTTTGGTGTATTTGTTTTGGGGGCTCTGAGTTTTGGTTTTTGATTTTTGTTTTGAGTTTTGTCAGGGTTTTTTTTGTATTCCTGCGTTCTGGTCTAGGGATTTTGATTTTTGTTTTTTTGTTTATCTGGTTGTTATGATAATGTTATGAGGGTTAGCATTGATTTGTGTTTTGACGAAAAAGTTTTTTTTGTGTGTGTAGCATTGATTTTGGTTTTCACTTTTGTTTGGAATTTTGACTTTTGTTTTTTTTGTTTTTGTTATGGAGGACATTGATGGTTTGTGATAGCATAGCCAACAACATTACAGAAGTCTCTGCCACCACCTCTTTGACCTGCCACCATCTGCTGGGCACTACAGACCATTAAAAAGAAGACAAACAGGGTCAGAGTCAGTTTCTTCCCCAGGGCCATAACCACCCTAAACAAGTGCAGTAAACTGTAAAAAATACCTATCGTGTCTATGTATACGGAAATAGGGATTCATGTTCTTAATAATCAAATTATTTTGGAATGTTGTTCCTGCTAAATGGTATTGCACTATTTTTCATTGCACTCTTGTTACAATGAACTATTTTTCATTGCACAATTGTTTCTGATGCGCTTGCACTACCTTGTAAATACAGTTTGCCTATGTATCCTTTGTAATGTTCATAGTTTAGTAGACATTCAAAATAAGGAGGGAATTCATCAATTGATTTTGTAACACTTGTCAGTACCAGAACTGACGGTAGACCCAAACGCGTAACGTTTCACACCAAGCTTTATTGCGGAAGCGGAGAAGCTAGGCGCGGGATAACAAAGGCCAGAGATTCTGCGATCGCTTGGCAGGAGTAGCAGGAAGCCCACGAGATCGGAGTGTGGTTGAAGGGCGGAAACAAGTCGAACAGCCGGGACGGGATATCGGAGTGTGTTTAGTGGGCAGAAACAAGTCGGGCAGCCGGGACGGGAGATTGGAGCGTGGTTGGAGGAAGGAATCAAGTCAGGTAGCCGGAGACGATTGGAGAGCCAGGGTCAGTGGGATACAGGAAAAGACGGGACGGGACAGACGGGAGCCAGGGTCAAAAAAGTGCTTGCCTTGCATGTGCGGATGTTCACTGACAGACTGACAAGGAGTGAATGAGAGTGTTGAGTTTAAATAGAAGGGGAACGAATCAGGAAACGAGCAGAAGCTGGAGACAAACGAGCGGGCACAGGTGAGGGCAATGAGTAAATCATGACAGCACAACAAAGGAGAGCCCAAACCTTTGATAAGAAATTCCAACCTGTTCTAAAAGCACCCTCCCGAGCCCCTTCTTTTTTTATTAATTCATTGGTTACAAAAGCAGATCAACGCATCATATGTATATTCATTTTATCTTATTTTTTTCTTCTAAGTCTTTGTTACGAGTTTATCCTGGAGTCTAATCTTGGCGGAAGCAATCTTCACTACGCTGTTATAAATGACAATCTAGACAGTTATAGTTCTACTTAAACTCAATGCAGGTTCAGGTTAAAAATACTTGAAACACAAACCTCTTCATCCATTTTCCCTCCTTTCCCCAAATGGTATTTATTACACATCAGGTGTGCTTGGACAGACTTTTTTTTTTTTTTTTTTTTAACTACATGATGTATAGTCTGAGAAACGTCGTCCAATTTATCAGTCTGAGACTGCCAAAATAATGGCGGTCTGAATTGTGAACGGAACGTTTAATCATGGACGATTATTTAATGACGCAAGCTAATGAGTTCCAGTGAATTAATGAGGGGTGACATCCGATAGAACGAGGTACAAGTCAATAATAGAATAGTTAAAAAAGTGGGGCTTACCGGTTCAATTCCAAGAACTTCCTGGCACTTGTACACACTAACTGGCATGCATGCTACAAATGGTCTAATTTCTTAGGAATAGAATGTTCCACCTTGGTCGGACCGTGACTCGAGATTTTTTTGCAAATGGAGTGTCTCTTTAACTGAAGACCGAAGCGGTTAAGGTGACATCCCACCTTCTTGCTTACGAGGGTCATGAAGACTAAAAGAGATTCTTTATATTAAAAAAATACAAAGTAAGAACAGAGAACAGAGTTGGATTCAAATGGATTATAAAAGCCTTATAGAAAAACCGTTCCTGACAAAGTTATAGGGATTGTAGCTTAGGCAAAGCTAAATTCAAGGTACAATACTATTTAAAAGTTTGGGGTCACTTAGAAAAATCCTTATTTTTGAAAGAAAAGCAATGCTTTTTTCAATGAAGATCATTTTTCTGTTTTGGATGAAATATGTACATAGGTGTAATATATAGTGTCCCATTCAGGCACTCCAGTGTTCTAATAGTACAATTTGTTTGATAATTGCATTAGAAGGCTAACGGATGATTACAAAACCCTTGTGCTATGATGTTAGCAAAGTCAAAAACAGCTTAGCTTGTTAAAAAGGCTTTTACATTAACCTTCCTTTGATTCAGTCAACTATATGGAGTATGACATCTGTTGGCGTGATTAAATTTTCAGAATGGCCAAAATGTTTTTTTAAAAAGCACTTTTGTGTGAAACTCGACAGTCTATTCTTCTTCTAAGAAATGATAGCAATTCCATGCGATAAATTGCGAAGAAACTGAAGATCTCCTACAGTGGTGTGTACTACTCTCTTCCGAAGTCAGCACAAACAGACTCTAACCAGAATGGAAAGAAAAGTGGGTGATACAACCAAGCAAGAGGAGAATTACACTAAATCTGTAGTTTGAGAAATAAGAATCTAACAGGTCCCCCACTAGTAGCTTGGTTGAATAGTACCCTCAAAAATATGTTCTGCTGGTTTTAATTGGCAAAGTGGCAAAGAAAAAACATCTGAGACCGGCCAAAATAGTAGAAGATTAATATGGGCAAAACAACACAGGCATTGGACAAGTCATTTTATAAATAAAAGTGACACTTTCTCATGAAAAAACACGAATGTGTCTTGGAGAGCTGAAACTTTTGAACGGTAGTGTTTATGATATGGTACGATAAAGGCCTGTACATTCACACCTGTTTTATAGAGGTGTTTAGGTCTTAAAAATTAGCTATGATAGGTGAAATCCAGGAAGTGGCAACCATGTCTTTACCTCAAAACCTCTCAACAAAACAAAAAAAAAACTATATGTACACACCCAAGTACATGATATTACATTTGAACTCCATATACTGTATATACTCACTCTTGGGTGGAAACTAGAACTATATTATGCAAGACTGATATTAGAGGGTTGACTCATATGTTCATAAAAATAAATAAACAAGGGAAGAGCAATAATAGTATCAGTATTTTTTTCATGTCCATACTTAAATATTAGTCAAATTTAGTATATCATTTGCATCCAAAGTCTATTTGGATAGTCATTAAGCACAAAATATATAATATGTGTATGTATATATATATATATATATATATATATATATATATATATATATATATATATATATCCATTATATGCACCGCTTATTCTCAGTAGGGTCGCAGGGGTGCTGGAACCCATCCTTGCTATCTTTGGGCAGTGGGCAGGGGACACCCTGAACTTGTTTCCAGCCAGTCGCAGGGTACACAGGGACAGACATTTCGCTCGCTTATTCACACCTAGGCACAATTTGGACCCGGTAATTAACCTGACATGCATGTTTTTGGAATGTGGGAGGAAACCGGAGTGCCCGGAGGAAACCCACGCAAGCACGGGAGAACATGCAAACTCCACATAGGAGGTTCGATCTCATAACCTCAGAACTGATATATAAGGGCAGCACAGCAGTCCTGAGGTCATGAGATCGAACTTCCTGTGTGGAGTTTTCATGTTCTCCCCGTGCACTCTAGTTTCCTCTTACATCTCAAAAAACATGCATGTCAGGTTAATTGGCCGGTCTAAATTGTCCATTGGTATGAATGTGCAAGTGAGTTGTCTGTCTCCTTGTCCCCTGGCAACCAGTTCAGGGTGTCCCCTGCCCAATGCCCGAAGATGACTGGGATGGGCTCCAGCACTCCCACGACCCTACTGAGGATAAGCGGTGCAGATAATGGATGGCGGGATATATATATATATATATATATATATATATATGTATTGATTTTGAACTGTCTTTAAAATAGTTTAGCATGACTCCAACAATTTCCTTTCATTTTCAAACAATAGTCATCATTTTCAGCTATTTTTGACAAGTACAAACCAATAATTGTATGAATTATTTTATGTTTTCACAATGCTATATTAATGTCATGTTCTGTATAAGAATTGATTAAATAATCTATTGGTAAAATAATTGTCTGAGCACTACTGTGGAAAAAAAGAGAAAAGCACAAACGACAAATCAAAGAGACATTTGGTCATCAAGAGATAAAACGAGTACCACATTTAGTTTCTGATTCGGCAAAATAAGAAATCCAGACTCAATAAATATAAAAATACAATAAAGGGGTTGATACTACCATAAATGGTATCAAGGCTACTTGGGAATTCATTTTTAAACTTGTTATAAATAAAAAAAGTCAATAAAATGTATTTATTACTCGGAAAAAACCTGGAGTCAGTCTGAATTTTCACATTCCTGCAAAGCATGTTTAGCATTCAGGTCTGCTGAAGATGACTTGACCTTCTCTGGGAGATCCAAACGCATTAGACATTACATTTTAATTATGTTCCTGTGTCACACTCACACCTCATTCTTGTCACAACAATAAAAGATTGCCCTTATTTCATAGACCATTCAAAGAGCCAGGATCTCTTTATTATTAGCAAAGGGACTCAAAGACACACCTTCAGAACATTTGTATCGTACCCGTTCACCTTCAAAATCTTAGAGCAAATCCTTGAGTGATTAAATCTCTATTTTGATGTGTTTCCCTCATTGTGTTTCTTCTCTGTGAAAAGTCCTCATGGTCGAATTTTATTGAGACTGTTATTAAATGGGAACAATAGAAAAACTGTTCACACCACAGATTCAAAAGAGAAAAATTATTTTGCATTGCCGGAAACTCAGCAAAATGTAACTTGATGTCAAGTTTTGGACATGTTTGATAATTAATTATCTTGCCACACTTGGGATTATGGTTGCTCACTGTTGTTTCAAGGGTTGCTCACCGACTTTGTGTGACTGCTCAGACCCGTGGAAAATTACAGGGAACATTGGTAGCAATGCCCCTTCATAAAAGCTCCCAAGGGTCAAATTTACCTCGAGATGACCACTATAGATCTACAAATAAAAACACATAACACAGAATTGCAGTTGAATAAATCGGTCTTTATAGTCATTATGTAAAAGTATAACGGAATTAGAGAGAGACTCCTTTGAGTATAAAAAAGCAAATTAAAGAAAGGCTAGCTAGCTGCACGGTAGCATTGGGTATCCTTAGATTGAGCCAGGTGTGCATGATGATTGAAATACAATTGTCCAGTTTCAAACGGGTTGTAGCACCTGCAGAACTGCTATTGCTTTCTCTCCTGACATCCCTTCAGTCCCTTCCCAGACCCGATAACATTCAATGGAGCACTCGCCGGTTTCCTCCAGACGATCACCATCACGCACACAGACTGCCACGCCCACCCAACACACAACCTGCCCTCGCGATAGCATTGGCTGTATGTTTTCGTCTGCAGAATACAATGCAGGATCCGTTGATTTTAATGACTATAAAAACAATTCAATTCCAAATTTGCGAAGTATCGAAACCGTGAAAAGTAAACCACGATTACTTTGATGGTAAATAAAGTACTACTAATTAAAAAAAATAGTTCCGGTTCAACCACTCTTGTCCCCAATGTCTCTTCTGATTTAGCCCTATCACATTTGTAGTTTTTCCGTGCATATTATTAAAAGGATTGCCTAAAAACAGGGAACTAATGTATTATTTTACTTCAAAACTACTTTGACAAAATTGTCACGGTTGCCTATTGCTCTCACTTGGGCCCGCTCACTTGGCGCCAGCTGCGGCTCGTTGTCTGATTGGCTTCCCTCCTATTTAAACTCAGTGCTCTCATTCACTCCTTGTCAGTCTGTCAACGAACCTCTGCACTTGCAAGACTTGTATTTTGACTCTGTCTGGTATCCTGCTCGTGTATCCTGTATCCGGTATCGATCCCGCCTGTCTCGTCCTGTCCGGTATCTTGCTCCAGTATCCGGTATCAACCTCGTCTGTTATGTCCTGTTCGGTATATTGGTATATATTGCTCCAGTCTCCAGTATCCGGTATCAATCCCATCTGTCTCGTTTTGTCTAGTATCTTGCTCCAGTCTCCAATATCCGGTATCGATCTCCCTTGTTTCATCCTGTCCGGTATCTTGTTCCAGTCTACAGTATCCGGTATCGATCACGTCTGTCTCGTTTTGTCCAGTGTCTTGCTCCAGTATCCAGTATCATACCTGTTTGTCCCGTCCTGTCCGGTATATTGCTCATGTTTCCAGTATCCGGTATCGATTCCGTTTGTCCGGCCCTGTCCGGTATCTTGCTCGTGTATCCGGTATCGATCCCCTATGTCCCGTCCTGTCCAGTATCTTGCTGTTGTATCCAGTATCTGGTTGTGATCTCGTCTGCCTCCGGCGTTTGTATCCAGTATTTGATATCAATACAGTCTGTTTTGTCCTGTCCGGTATCTTGATTCAGCCTCCAGTATCCGGTATCGATCCCCCCCTGTTTCGTCCTGTCCGGTATCTTGCTCCAGTCTCCAGTATCGGTCCCGTCTCTCCCGTCCTGTCTGGTATCTTACTCATGTTTCCAGTATCCGGTATCGATTCCGTTTGTCCGGCCCTGTCCGGTATATTGCTCGTGTATCCGGTATCGATCCCCTATGTCCCGTCCTGTCCGGTATCTTGCTGTTGTATCCAGTATCTGGTTGCGATCTCGTCTGCCTCTGGCGTTTGTGTTCCCACAAATGACTGCCCCATCCCCGTAAAATTAAGCTTGTGTGAAAACGTTACGCGTCTGGGTCCGTCTGTTTCGGTTCTGACAGAAATAGATCCATTTATTAAAGACTCTTCATATTTAATAAAATGCACATATAGATTTCTGCAAGTATGTTTATTTATATTTGCAAAATAGAAACAGATAGATAGTAGAAAGTCTACGGGTCTGTTTTGGGAGGTAACAGATTTGAGACTATCAGCAAATGCAAAAAGATCATAACAATCATTTTTTGCTCCTGGCCTTGCCCCTCTGCCATTTTGTTTTTTTACGTATTTGCGGGGTTGGATGCTCTAGCTATTTGCTGGAAGCCCAACATAATTCCATGTCAGTTGTCACAAGCCACCCCATTTCAAAAATGATGGATCGTCTCTAATGAAGTTTTTTTTTTTCCGTGCCGTCATGAGAATGAAAAACAATTCATCTTTTCATCGGTTCTTCTTATCAATACAGTTCTTTTATACAGTGCTCTATTCAGGAAGACTGAAAATCTATAGATGAAGTCGGTTGGCATTTCAAGGTCCTAAATCTATTTAGGGGAATGACACTCTACAATATTTGCTTATCGAATGGAATATAACAAACTTTCTGAGTGACTTCAAAACTAATTAATGTATTTTCAAGATAGCATGGTTTCAGACATTAAGGGCAGCAGTAGCTCAGGAGGCAAAGCGCTCGTTTTGACATGAACAGGTCGCAGGTTCGATCCCCGGTTCCTTCGTGTTATATGTAAAAGCGTCCTTGTGCAAGACACTGAATCCCTAATGCCCCAGGTTAGCAGGTAGTTGACTTGCATGACTGACGCTGCTATCGGTGTGTGAGCAATGTTCCCTGTAATTTTCCACGGGTCTGAGCGTTCACACAAAGTCGGTGAGCAACGTTTGAAACAACAATGAGCAACAGCAATCCCAAGTGTGACAACTAAGTCATTATCAAACATGTCCAAAACTTGACATCACGTTACATTTTGCCGAGTTTCCGGCAATGCAAAAAAAAATTCACTTTTGAATGAATTGACTAATGTATTATTGCAAAGGTTGTACGGCCTACAAACGTCATTTTTTTTACAACAATTCTTTCAAAAGATTTTCTTTTCTTTTTTTCCCTGGTATCTTTTGTCGCATAATACTAACATTTTGGGGGGGCTTATTTAGACGGTTGCACTATACAAAACAGTGTTAAGTCACATTTTTTAGTGGAAGTACAATGTTGGCAACAAGATTCACTTGATATAATAGGAAATTATTTGAATGCAACACAAACTTTTTCTTCTTTTTTCCGTGTTTTTTTTTCTACTTTTTTTTTAATTCCTTTAAAAAAAAATCTCATTGTGTTTATTTTTTCCGAGCTGTTACTTTTTTCTTTTTGTTCTCTATTTAACTTTTTTCCTACATTTATTTTTTTTCTGGCTTTTCCCTTCTTTTTTCTCTTCCTTTTGTTTCTTTTTTTTCCTCAGCTTTTCACTACTTTTTCATTTTGGTATTTTTTTTTTCTTTTTTGTTCTATTCCCCCCTTCCTTTAAGTCATTGTGTGCATACTTTTACATAATATTTGGTCATGTTGGGATTACAGAAGCAAAAACAACCTGAAGAGCCGTTTAGGACCCGAAAGAGCCGGTTCCTTTTAGTGAGCCGAGCCGAAGAAGCCGGTTCCCCGACAAACTCTACTAACTTTACTCAACTTCGTTCTCCTTCGACTCAACTTCAAAATACCGCATTTAGGACACAACGTCAGGGGAACCCGTGTATTTTTACCTTCATGCACTGTAACTTTGACTTGAGTCGCTTCTTAATTAGTAATTTTGAGCCCTCATTTTTGTGCGCTGGCTAGACTTTCCTGCACGCGCGCAGCTTAGAGGGATCACTGTGTGTGAGTGTGTCTGAATGGGTAAGTGTGAAGCACATTGCCAAGCGCTATGAAATATATTCTGAAAACATTTTTTTCCATAATGCTATAGGGTATTTTCTAATAACAATAAAGACAAATGGCAACATTATGGAAATAAATCTTCTTAGCATATATCCTTTACTGCCTGTTACTAATGTGCTCAAACATCTTTTCTAATACATTCAAACGACTGTATCCGTGCTACCGAATGACTTAATCAATATGTTCGAATGACTTTGCAATTCTGTACGTTCAGACGACATAGCTCAGTCGAAACCGTTTACCCCACGTTGGCAGTTTCATGCCATTGTAGATTCGCATTAGATCGTATCGATTGAAGAGGCCTGTGGACAGCTGCTCTAATATAGCCATCAAAAGCAAACGCGTGATGAGTCTTTGATTAATATTAAATTCAGAGGCAAGATTTGTTTTTGGGTTTATTTAGATCTTAGTATATATACCAATTGCAAAACCATAGTATTATAATATCATTTTAATTTGCTTCCCTAATTAATTGAGCACAATTGTAATAATTCAGTTAGTTGTATCCTCCAGAGCAGAGGACTGTAGTGTCCAGTGTTCTGGTTTGCCCGCGTCCCTGCGTCCTAGACGCATCATTTTTGCTGGGGACGCGTAGTCTCGAATCAACGTGCGTCCCGGGGAAGCAACATTTTTGCCACAAAATTGTCATTTTTACCCGATTACTTTTTTTTAACAAAGATTTATTGCACTCCAAACTTTTCGTCAGGGAGATCCGCCATTGTTGTTTTGGTCTCGCGGTTCGAGTTTACGTCTGCACGTTGATCTCGTTCAACGGGATCTAGTTGTGCAGTGAAAGGAAGTCTGTCTTTTTTTAGAGAACCGGCTTTTTTGGCTCAACTCATTAAAAAGAGCCGGCTCTCAAACGGCTCACTTGCTTTGATGATTGATATTACGAATATGTTGTATGAAGAAGTTAAGAAATGGCTCAGTTAAGAAAGGGTGTATAAAAGGAGAAAATAAAAAAGACAGGTTTGTGTTTATCCCTATGTATTACCAACAATAATTTGATGCAGAAAATAAATTAATAATTTGATGATTAAAACTGAATGAATATATAGATTTATATTATATATCTGTCGCCGATTTACTATTTCAACCTCGATAACGCAAAATTTTGGGGACCTATAGATCTCTGTTGGGACCCATAGATTTTTGAGCATGCGAGTCCCCGGGACCCATTACTTTTCAGAGGTAAAATAAACACTGAGTGTCTCGTGCTCACATCCTTGGGTGGCTGGTTCAACTCCGGCTCAAAGTAGTGGTCTTTTGAGGCAATTAGCTGGTTACTAAAAAACCTTCCTTCTCTGGCGAATGGAGTTTCTATTCAATAGGGTCAACTTAAAAGTATTAACTAATGATTTATGTGAAAATCCTAACTTCTTCTTGTTGCACTATTAGGACAAAGTGCTATAAAACTTTTCACCCTACCCTGCTTTTTCTGTTTTACCAAAACACTCATCTTGTGATTGTTGCTCTCTTCGAAGCTCAGTTGGCAGAGGGGAGGACTGTAATTTCAAATGGCGAGGAACGTAGGTTATTTGGTTTAACTCTGGCTTGAAAGACTGGCCTTTTAAGACAATGGATTACCAAAAGAACCTGGATTTTCGAAGAATGAAATTTCAATTAGATTGTCTCTATGTAAAGGTCCTTAAGAGTGATCTATGTGTTCTTCCCATAGCGCTATGAGGAAAAATTGCTATTCTTCTCCTGTTAAGACTCATCTGACTCTTTTCATACTCTTCAATAGTACAGTTGTCAGAGCAGAGGACTGTGGTGTCAAGTGCGTAGTCCTTGGGTATCTGGCTCAACCCTGGCTCAAAGGCGTAGGCATTAATCTTGTCCAGAAGTGTCTCCATCTGATAATTATGGGATACTGTTCCAAAATCAGCACCGCTATTTATATTTTATCGAATTGTATCCAAAATCTCAGCTATTGGAGCATATTTAAGCAGTTGGATCCGTACAGTTCCTGGTGTTGTTCTCTATCCAGTATAGTTAAAGATATTGGCCATGTATAACCTATAATATTGAATTTTTTTTTGACTAAAATTCTAATCAGTAGTGATAACTACAGTCCATTTGACAAACCAGAATCGTCCAAGTGTAAACCAATTGGATTGCATAATTTCTATTGGACAGGATTTTATCGGTAAAGTACAATACTGCAATGTCAGTATCGTATCAGTTTTAATTAGACAACACAAAAATTGACCACTGGGCGACTTTTGTTTCTTCTAGGAACGTCAGCTCAGCTGGTGAGGAAGCAAGACGGAGAATGCGAGAGTGTGACGGCTTGACGGACGCTCTGCTCTACGTCATCCAGACCTCTCTTGGCAGCAGTGAGATTGACAGCAAGGTATGTGTTGAAACGTTAAAAAAGTCATTACAATGCATACAGTACATTGCAATCATGTCATGCCTTTGCTCCTCTCCAACATCTTATGCAAATAAAAGGACCAAAATTCAGCACTCTTACGTAAAGTCTGTGCTTGCTGCTCACATTTGCCCCACTGATTTTGTTGTTCCTGTGTAGGCCACCTCTCCTTCCCAAGCGCTACCATTCGCTACTGGTGATACACACCCAAATTTGTGCATTATAAACTGACCCACTGATTTAACAATTTAATAATAGAGATCTAAATATTGCTTGGATCTGAGTACATACAGTATGGAATATATCTCCATGAGGAGAAATTCAGTTCCTCGTAGTCTGTGCTCGAGAGAGCGTCACCGTTACTGTATTGGGTTGTGCTTTGTTGGTAGATGTAAACACAGCCATCTTTCTTGAACAATGTTTACAGAATTATTGTTGTCTGTTCCACCGTTAACAAAGGAGTACCGTGTTTTTAAGACAATACGGTGCACCCTGTTAAAAAGCACAGACTCATTTGTGTGTTCCATTTCTGTATTTAAGCTCCAGTGTTCTCTGCTACTGTAGCGTGTCGTTCTGGGCCGGTTTTGGTCACCCCTTCAAATCAAGTCAAATGTATTTGTTAAGAACTTTTCAGGCAAAAAAGTGGCCCTTAAAGTGCTGTACAAAAACATTTAGCATACAACAAGACAGTAAAATCACCACTGTTTGCCCAGGAGTCAAATGGGTGGACTCTGGCTATATTCTTGAGATAATAAGTACAAATTTTTGTTATGTTTTTGATATGTGGATGAAATTGAACTCAGAGTCGAAAATAGCGCCCAAATTTTGAATATGATCCAAAGGTCTAGAATCTTGTAGTTTTGGTAAGAGTTTCTCTCTCCGACGAACAGGAACAGTGAGTAAAACCTCTGTTTTGTCCTGTTTGAGCTGTAAGAAGTTTTCTGCCATCCATGACTAAATTTATGAAATGCAATTTAAAATGGCCTCCATAGAAAGGGGACAAGGCAATGTAGAGCTAGGTGTCATCAGTGTAACTATGGAAGTTGACTCCATGTCTCCTGATTACATCCCCAAGGGGAAGAATATACAGTACAGATTAAAAATTACTGGGCCTAAAATTGAACCTTGGGGAACCCTACATGTGATTTTATGGGTTCTGGAGGATAAGAAAAGAAAAAATACACATGAACACATATGGCTTCCTTGGAGACCACGGGTTTATTGAAAACACAACACATAACTTCAACTCTCGCACACAACCTCTCTCTCTCGATATTTGTCGCCACGCCATCCAACTGAGCCTGGTTGTGGTTTATTTAAATATTGATTACAAAGTCGATAGTATTCACATTTTTTAGGCGGAATCATTATCAATCAAACCCAACGAAGTTTTCATCCACTGTTTCTCTGCCGTCTGCAGTCCCACAGGACACGTTAGCTCGGGCATCCATTTGCAAATTGTAGGCTAACTCGAACGGCGCTGCCTTCCACCTCCATTCATCCATCACACCAACTCCACACGCAGCCTTGCTTAACACAGTCGTTCAAACTGATGTCCAGTGGTTGAAGTTCCATGCTTCACCATACGCGTTACAACTCACATAAGCCGCATTGCAAAAACATGCGCAATTTCTAAGAAGGTTTTGAAAAATCTAAGACTTTTTTGTGCGCAAATATGGTCGTGAAAATCCGGTAACAGATAGTGGTATTGTAATTGATAAGTAGCAAAGTAATGCACCATGTTGTAACAATAGTTGAGTCAGAAAATGTCATTATTAATCGTTGCAGTACTCCTTACCTAGGAAAGTAATTGTGTTCCAGGAAAGTGTTCCTTTATAACATGTTAGTGTCTTGCATACCACCGATCATCAGGGGGCGCTGGAGAATCACCATACCTGCTGCTCATTATCCACACCTTCTGCTCATCACGGGCTTTGTATACAGTAAATGGACTGCGTTGACTATCTTAGTAGTCAGATTGTTGCGCTTCAAGACTTCCTGGTTGCTAGTGTGCCTCCTCCTTGTCGCCTGTGCTCTGCATCTGAAAGTTTGCCATTATTCCGCCGGCCGTGAGTTATGTAGACTGTGCTTTTATTTCATGTGTTTCCCTTTTTTCCTGTGCAGAGTGTCTTATGTTTGAATCCCCTGAATGTTTGAAGCCTGTGTGTCCATGTTTGGGTTCAACTGTTAAACATTTAGTCCCTTCACTGCATGCAGGTATTGTATCGTGGCACAAGGTGAATTTCCCTCTGGCCTTCGATAGAGTGACATAACAATGATAGTAATAGTTATACCATTTATCACAGCAGTGTAAAAAGTTGAAACTGAGTAATATATCATTCTTAAGCCATTGAGAGTTCATTTATTGAGCGTTTCCCCGCGTGAAGTTGCGTCAGGATCTAGCCGGCAACGTACGTGCGTAGTGTCAAAGTATGTTTGGCCAGTCGATATCGCATAAACAATGTTGTGGCTGGCTGGTTTCTCAAGGTCTTCCCGTCTGCCGGGCTTTCTAAATGGGCTCCCTTAATCACTGTTTATCCTCCTGCTCCTCTCCAACATCTGACCGCAGCCACTAGAGGAGAACAGCCATTGCTTTGCTAACAAAGACTGATTGGCAGGTGAACTCGCAGACGCTTTATTAGCGAAATAGCCATAAATGATAGCTGCTGGCTCCTTTGCTTTACCAGCCAGACTGCCAGACTAGCCATTTTGTTGTGTTCTAAATTGCTCACGGTAATTAGTTTCAGTTTACCAGCATTTAATGTAGAATATAGTCACTCATCATTTTATCGGATGCACCTGTAATTAGGTGGCAAATATTTGGAATGCTGCTTCTGGGAGTTAAGAAATATCCTAAAACAGGCATATCGCCTTTTTTATCTAGTTACACGCAGACACACTGCAACAATAAATGCTTTAGATGTGTATCTTGTGTGGTACAATTCAAGAAAGGTTATACAGTAATCCCTTAGTTATCTCTGTCAATGCTTTCCGTATAAATATTAAGCTGATATTTCCATTCATAGCTGTTGAAATTCTTCTGTTCAACAGCAGGGCCCGCTTTCACTGGTTTACCCCTGCCGCATCATATGGGTGCCCTGCTCATACCTTAGAACGCGTCCAAACATCCCAATATCCTTTCACAACACCTCTCCACAGCTTCCATTATATTTAGACCTCTTTCAGACAGCAAGACCAACACAAACCTCAGGGGAGATTAAAAAGAAGAGTTTAATCGAAGCTGTCTAAGAATTGCCTGTACACATTCTGCATTTCTAGACTCTCAGCACAGTAATACACTACATGGTAATCATGTAATACTCTAATGATAAGATAATAATCCTCATAAAATGCTGAGAAAATTCACCAAAATTTTGAAGATCAATGACAAAAGAACTTTAACACCATATGATATATTATTCATATGCAGGGTTGGGTAGGGTTACTTTAACTTGATTACTTTCAATTACTTTTGGATTACTCCATTACCAAATATGCTGATGAAAGACAAATGAGACTAAATATGAATAAAATTATGACTCACAACACATGGTAAGCTTTCTCTCCTGGCTTTGATCTCTTTGATCTCCGGCAAAACTAACATAAAATGCGACAGAAACAAAATGAAAATAAATCCAAACAGCTTGCCAACATCATTTTTGCCGTTACATGTATTCCGTTACTCCCCAAGCCTGCACAAAATTTAGTAATTTTATTCACATTTAGTTTCTTTTGTCTTTTATTAGCATATTTAGTATTGGAGTAATCCAAAAGTAATTGAAAGTAATCCAGTTAAAGTAACCCTACCCAACCCTGTTTTTATGATAGGCACAGCAGTATTTTTTCCCTTGATTGAGATTCGCTTACGAAAAAGAAACACAGAATGGAAATACGTTTTGCGCATGTTTTACAAACACTGTGTATGCAAAAAACTAGATTCTACTAATTATTTTCTAATAGGTGAAAAGCCTGAAAGCGACTCCCTTCTGGAAAATCCCACCATGGCCAAGATCAAGCATCTTTATTCACTCTGCTATGTAGCTGAATGAATAAACAGAGTGAAGAACATGGACCCCAAGATGGAAATGTCATCCTCAATTGAAAATAATACGTAACCTGCGCATCTGTCGAGACTGGCTGTGCATTCGCTGCGACTGGCGAAGTGCGACGTTTGTTTTGTTTTTCGGCATCTCCCGAGTGTGTTCAATTACGCTCCCGGGTTGTTCTCGTGTAAAGCGCCGGTCCCTCGCCAGAGAGACGGATGATTCGTCTCTGTTAATTTCCACGCCGTTGACTTGATGACACTCCGGCTTTAGAGTCGTACTAAACACGGTGGCGCGCGCTCAAGTTCGCCTTTACGCATAGGCGTGTTCACCTGTTTAATGGCGGGTTGGAAAATCTATTGGACCTGTCGTGTTTCCTCGTTTTCCAGGGTTTCCTCTTAACCAGAGGAGTGCAAACATATCCCTCTGAGGGCTACTGATGGAAAAAAATGAAGGGTTTTGAAATTTACCAGACAGAGTCACGGTTGACATGGTGCCCAATTGGCCCCGCCCGTACGGCGCCAGCTGCGGCTCGTTGTCAGATTGGCTTCCCTTCTATATAAGCTCAGTGCTCTCACTTTCCCTTTGTCAGTCTGTCAACAAACCTCTGCCCTGCAAGACGTGGGTTTTGACTCAGTGCTGTTTCCTGTTGGTATTTCTTGTCCGGTATTGTTCCCGTTTATCTTGTCCTGTTTAACATCGGATTCAAGTTTCGTTCCCGTCTAGTTTGTCCTGTTTAATTTCGATATCGTATTTTGATATCAATTCTGTCTGTTCTGTCCTGTCCGGTATTGACCCCATCCGTCCGATATCTGCTCATGCAATTGGTATTGATCTCGTCGGCCTCAGGCTTCAAGTCATTCCACGCCAGACTGCTGCCTAACGTACATGACTCCCCATTTCCTGTAAAATAAAAGGCTTGTGTGAGAAACGTCACGCATTTGGGTCCTGATCCTGTTCCGGTTCATGACAGACGGTCTGAAATCTGTGGGGGTTTTCTTGCTTTTACCGCACTGACAAGTTTATAGTTAAGCAGAAACTCAAAATAAGGAGGGGTGACGATAATGAATGTTGAGCTTGCAAAGAGAACAGGAGAGGACTGTATATAAAAAACCTTAAGATACTCCAGCTTGTTCCAAAGGTCTTCCCCTAAACTCTTTTCTTAATTAAATGTCCCAGATTACAAAAATCCCTCAAGGGTAAAGAACAGCAACATTATTGGCCAATAGTGACAATATAAGTATAAATAGTTCAATAATAGTCAAAATAACAAACAACAGATTATCCTTTTTACTTTATTTTTTTTATTTTTATTTTATTTTATACATTTATTATTTTATATTTTATTTTTATTGTTATTGTTTGTTAATGCAACATCCGTTGCAGCCTGGTCATCCTCGAAGGGAGATTACCTCATGTAGGGTCCCTTTTCAAGGTTTCTTCATTTTATTCATGTTGAAGTTTTTGAGTTTTCCCTTGCCCTCATGTTAGATCGGGGATGGTGTAATAATAATATATGGTTTACAATTGTCTGTGGTCTGTGCAGCCCTTTGAGACTTCTTGTGATTAAGGGCGTCACAAATAAACATGACTTGACTTCACTTGACATATGTGTGTGTATCGCTAGCGTTTAGTAAGTACAATTTCAATGTTTTTGTTGTAGGTATATGTATTTTTATTTTCAAAATTGTTTGCATCTACAAACATATGAATCATCCAATGCTATTGAAAGCTATAGATGCAGGGTTCCTGCCGATCCTTGAAAAGTCTTGATTCTGAACGTCACTGTTTGTCAGGTTTAAAACGATGTCCAGATGAATTCAAAGACTTTTGAGTTACAGTCAAACTTGTTTATTAAAGAAAAGCAAGCAAATTGAAACAAGGCAAAATTGCGTTCTTGGATCGCGGTGAAATAATCCCACAGACTGAAACGTGATCTTCCCTCATACACTGTTTCATAGATTTCTGATTGGGGGATAGAACAAAACACTGGCACCTAAGTGCATTCTGATTGGTTTAGGCAGGAATCACATATTCAAATGCAGTGTGTAATGTTGGTCGCTAGATGGCATGCGAGTATAATGGATGATACATCACAGCAGTTTATTGTTTGCATATAGATAGGAAAATTACCAGTGGTCTCCAAGTTGTCTTGACAGTTATTTCGGCTTAGGAAAGATAAGCTCCCGTCCTTGGGTTGTACTGGTTTGCTGAAAGGAGTTCTGTGCACCTGTTAATAACAGATAGGGAGTCCACCAATGGCCACCAGACTGTAGAAACAAAGTTCCTTAGGCTTAGGAAGCCCACGCTCCTGACCCTGGAGGCGCTCGCTCCGGAAAACAACTCCAAAACGCAAATGCACAATTATTGAGTAAATATAAATGTATAAAAGTAAAAGTAGTATAGAATATAGTATAAAAGGCACACTTAGACCATAATTTTCCTTACAGTGTTCTAACCTAATTCCAAGGTCAGAATTAATACTGTATAAGGCACATTGGCATCAGGTAGGTATAATCAAGTCTCCATTCTCTCCATCAACTCTGTTTCAGGGTGAATAAGAGTAATCTAAAAGGGGCTTTTATTAGCACCTTTACTTCGGACGATTTTTCAAGCGTGACGTTTCATCAAAGCGCATCGAGCGCACGACTTTTGTAATTGTTCCCCTCGTCTTTCTCACTCTCTCCCTCATTCAGACGGTGGAAAACTGCGTCTGCATCCTGAGGAACTTGTCCTACCGTTTGGCGGCCGAGACGTCTCACGGCCAGCAGGGAGGCTTGGAGGAGCTGGACGGCCTCCTCTGCGACTCCAACGGTCGTGATGCCGAAAGCTCGGGATGTTGGGGCAAGAAGAAGAAGAAAAAGAAGGGCGGGGACCAGGTCAGGAAAAAAAAATCAGACTGTTATTACTCTTATTTTATTTATCAACGCCTTAAAAGGGGCAATGTGTGTTATTGATAAGTTTACATTATAGTAGATACTCAAAATAAGCAGAGAAGACATCAATTGATTTTGTACTGAAAACAGAGGAAAAAGCCCGAACTTCAGTTAATAAATTCCAACCTGTTCTAAAAGTCCTCCCCTGAGTCTTTTGGTTTTATAAAATTTCCTAGTTTACATAAGCAGATCTGCCTTTAAGGGTGTAGATTTCAGAGAACAGCAGCATCATTGGCTGATCGTATCAATGATGTAAACCAGGAAGCCCCCTAAGAGCACCTGAGTAGCCCGTGATTTGTTCTGAAGATAGCTCAGCAGTGAGTCGTCATCGTGATTTTCTAGGAAATTAGATTTGTAACTGGTATGCGAAATCATTGACATGATCAGGGTATTTAAAAACAATGTGTCAGAGGTTGACTGTGCTTATTTTAACCCTCAAATAATTACAATAATAATAACAGAACAACAGGATTGTAAAAACGGAGTAATCCTATTATTTCCTATTTCGGAAATGCAAATATAAATCGGTAGCCCTTCTCTTTCTCAGGTTCCAAATGGTTGGTGAAACCCGATGTAAACAGTGCATAATGGTCAAAACAACATACAAAAGTGTGCAACAATTGTCAAAATAACAAACTGGCATCCTATGCAATCTCCTTGTTCAGGAGTCTAATCCAATAGTTATTAATTATTTAGCGTGTCCTAGTGGTAATATTAGTTTTTGGTGAATAATTTTGCTGTAGTTTCAGATTTACCATATAATTTACCTCTTTTTAAAAACATTTTAATTACATTTTTTTATTGTTTTTCTCCAAAATGGACCAACAATAATACATAAAATGAGCAAACATTACGTTTTTTTAGGTCAAACCAATAAAAAATCAGCAAAATCAGCAAAATTGTGTGCATTTGTTTAGCTTATTCACAGTAAAATAACCAGTGTTAATTTAATAGATTAGTTCCTTATTTTCCCTGAGGTAGTGCTACAAGCCTACTCTGTAAGTGTTAAATGACACAATTGCGGACTACCTTAAAATATTTAGTGTAAGATTAACACTTAAAGAGAAAACCTTTAACACTACCTCAGTGAAAATATGGTGGTAATCTATAGAGTGTTAAATGAACACTGGTTATGTAATGCAAATGAAGTAAAAATAGTGCACATATTTTTTCTGATTTTAATGTACATTTTATTTTTTTTAAGAGTACAGTGTTAAAAGTTTACTCTTTAAGTCATTCAGTGCCAGATATTTCTCTCAAATAGGAAGTGTCGGTGTCATTTTGACTCTTTTTGAAGGCCTACAGAAAATTTAGTGCTGTAGCTATGTCGGCATAGAACACATTAAAAGAAAGCGTTAACCTCATTTTTCATTGGAATGAATAAGTATGCATGTTCTAGTGTTTACCATTGAGTAGTAAACAACAGTTGACCCATGCTGTTTCTTGAAAATACTCGTTTCCAAGAAGACTTCTGAGAATATGGCTTTTTGTGAAAGGATGCATTTCAAACAGAATTTGTACTTTGGGGCTTTTGTTTCATATATTTGTAATACATCCAATATATAAACAATGCTTTCAGTAAACACAAGGGAACTTTGCGTGCAAAATAACTTTTTATTGCAAGAACACTGAACTAATGAATGAACAATGCAAGAACTTTTTAGGCCCCAGATGTTTCCGGTGAAGGTACCACATGATTTGGGTCATCATGGCGATTGCCGGCATGCACGAAACATCATCCCTCTCTGACCCGTTGATTAGGGAGGGACTTCATATTTTTTAGAAAGAGTAAAGCTTTGAAGCATTAACTGTACTTATATATTTGCTTTTCTCACCATACTGCACATACTTAGTATATGGGCCACCTAAACACTGCCATATGTCTTGATTCAGTCTATACAAGATACAAAACTAGGCACATCAAGGAGTCCCCACTTGCTCTTACTGCTTCCTCTATCGAGCGATTGAGGCATAGTGAAACAGTGTGGTCAGAATACCGAATGCATGGATGAGTAAAGATTATTAACGCTTGTAGATTTTTCTCTCTAAAAAGATGACAAACTTCCGTCGTTATCGCTGGGGCTGAGAGGGATGATGTTTTGTGCATCGCTATGAAGACTGAAATAGTACGTCACTGGAAACATCGGGCATTGAAATGTTCTTGCAAAGTCCATGCTTCGGTCATGCATTAGTTTTGTGTTCTTGCAATGAAATGTTATTTTAAAAGAAAGAAACCCTTGTAGGTTTTAGATCAGAGGATGGTGTAATAATAGTCTGTGCTTTGCAATAGTCTGTGGTCTCTGCAGCCCTTTGAGACTATTTGTGATTAGGGGGATACAAATAAACACGACTTGACTTAACTTGACTAAGTGTGTTGAAAAATATCTGATTAATGCCATTCCTGCCATCTAGTGGTGATTTTTAATACTGAAATCATTCCCAGAAGCTTGACACTGACTGATTAGCGCCAAAGCCTTTGTAACATTTTTTATTCAAAATAATATATATACATAATTAAGTTTGGACACTCAGGGACAATGCTTCTGAAAACTTAGTTATATGGTATGGCACTCAATGAGTAACTTCAATGCTTTATCAACCACCACTAAAGTATAACATTGTATGCATCAAACCCAATTCGTGACAGTGAAAGTGCTGACACATTATCACTAGCCCACTACTTGTACAGTGGCACTAGCCCACTACTTGTACAGTGGCATTGCCCGAGCAGATATCGGACAAATGGGGTCGATACCAGACAGGACGGGATAGACAGGATTGATTAAGACAGGAATTTGAAATTAAACAGGACAAACTAGACGGGAACGAAAACTGGAGAGAATAGTAAACAGGACAAAAATAGACGGGAACGCAACTGGAAACCGATATTAAACAGGACAAAATAAACGGGAACAATACCGGACAGGATATACCAACAGGAAACAGGACCGGTTTAGAACCCATGTCTTGCGGGGCAGTGGTTCGTTGACGGACTGACAGAGGAAAAGTGAGAGCACTGAGCTTAAATAGACGGAAAAGGCAATCCGTCAACGAGCCGCAGCAGGCGCCACATGGGCGGGGCCAATTGGGCGCCATGGCAACCGTGACGATATTAAATAAGAACTATTACTGAGTACCCCAAAATAGTGTTAAATTAAATCTTAATGAATAAACTTTTAACACCACCTCTGTGAATATATTGCCCTTATTTTTTTTATTAACACTGGTAAATTGACCGTGTTGAATAAATTTGGATTTTGGTTGCAATGCAATATTGAACAGATTCATCAAACACAATAAGTAATCGAATATATTCACTTGGCTGCGGCTGCATCGGGTCAGATGCAATCGACATTTCGTTCTGTGTACATTGTTACACAGAATGACAATACAAGGAAATTATTATTATTATATTATTATAAAGAAGAAAAAAAATGCAGTTTTAGAAATTTGCCCTCAAATATAAATAAAAAATAATCTCTTCAATTCCACATATTTGATGCATTTAAGCAGCACGTCTATTTGACATTTGGGCTCAGAACTCAGTTGGGTTAAGATGTGATGACTTTGCAGCTCAGCATTGAACCCTGTCCTTTCACTTATTCACATTCATTTTCCGCCAGACGCTGTGTTCCCTTACACATGGGTCCAAAGTAGAAGCCGACTTTTATGATGAAGAAGGAACACGGTGTCAGTAGTCAAATCGGGGGGACGTCTACGCTGAATAATGCAAAGCGGGAATGAAAATCTCACATCACAAAGTATGCTCTAAACTCAGTTCAAATGAGTTAGACTCTTTTATTATGAATTGGATCACAGGCAACTGTTCCAGTCTTTATCGCGCTCTATAATAGTGAGACTTTTTTATTACTGTGAGATCTTGTCAAGCTTAATTGTGTCTTCATCCTCCTCTGTTCCGTTGACTCGCTTTTTCAAGCTAATAAGCTGAAGTTTGCTTAACTCTGGCGGCAGGAAAAGTCAGAAGCGAGGGTAACTGTTCAAAAGCGGCAAATATGTGACTCCGAAATTCCGGAAAGTTGAAACATTGATCTATTAAGCAAGCAGAAATCACGTTGAATATATAGTACAGTGGGCCCTCTACATAGGAGATTCATTTGTTCCAGGGTGGAGCTCGAATCTAGATTTTTTTTCGTATTTTGAACGAGTATCGAATCTATCAAAATCTATTCATCTAAATAATTTTTAATGCTGATTTGTCAAGTCAAGTCATGTTTATTTGTATAGCCCTTAATCACAAAGAGTCTGAAAGGGCTGCACAGATCAAAGACTATTGCAAACTATTATAACTGTTTGACCTACGTGAGGGCAAATAATACACATAGTATCGACATAAAATATAGGTTATTCATATGCTAAAGAGTAGAAGTGTATTTTAAAATTAGATTTAAACATTTCCACTGAGTTTGCAGATCGAATCTCAGGGGGAAGAACATTCCACAGCACCGGGGCCCAGATGGAGAACGCTCTCGAACCTGCAGATCTCTTCTTGGCTCTTGGATCACTAGTAGACCAGCGTTTTCAGAGCAAAGGCTCCGGACCGGAACATAGAGGGAAATTAAATCTGAAAGATATGAGAGAGCAAGTCCATGCGTGAATTTGTATACAACCAACAGAACCTTTTTATTACAGTAATCGGGATGGGAAGTAACAAACGTGTGAATTATAATCTCTGCATCTGACTGAGACAGCATTGGACGAATTTTAGCAATGTTGCGAAGATGGAAGAAAGCGGTTCTAGTAATATTCTTCACGTGTGTTTGAAAGGACAGATCAGGGTCAAATATGATACCTAAGTTTATAACTGAGTCATTCTGGGTGATATGACATTTGTCAATGTTCAGAGCCGTTTTTGAGAACAAGTCACGGCATTTAGATGGACCAATAACTAGCATTTCGGTCTTTTCAGAGTTAAGGCGCAAGAAATTGAGTGACATCCACTGTTTTATCTCAGTGAGGCAGGCCTCCAAATTTCCACAGTTTAGTGTGGAAGATTCCTCCATTGGAAGATATAGTTATGTTTGTGTGTGCGAGTGTAAAATTTACAGTTGCACTCAAAAGCTCTGGAAGTGTCTTTAGCTAGGTTTTGTGTCAATGTACCTCCAAAAAAATACTGACATAAATACTAACACAATTGATCAATTTTACCCGATATTGACTGGCATTCTACTAGGGGGCCGTGGTGTGCTGAAACGTCGCATTACAATTGGCTATTAGACCGAGCCAGTGCCAAATAGGCGACGCTCATTGTTAGTGAGAGCAGGTAAGGCAAGGCGTCTTTTTTTGTTGTCATTTGCTTCGGGCAGCGCTTCTTTCTCAGGGACGCTGTACTTCTGCAAGCTGTTACCAGGCCGCGAAGGGATACGAGTACCGCAGGAGGGGTAGTTCAGCTTGCGAGCTAGTTACGTCAGGTCCTTTTCAGACAAGCAATTAGTGATGGGAATTTTCGCCCGTTTTCAGGAAAAAGCATTTTTGGCTCGGCTCACTAACAAACCCATGATTAAATTCAAGAATTAAACTGTATTTTGTCTTTGTACAAGTCGCTCCGAAACAGCCATTCAATCAACACATTCACGTTCACTCTTGAAATTTTAAGCCAGGCGCACAACTGACGCTCTTTTGAATTGCGTTATTTTACGTTACGTTCCGAGTTGTTTATGTCACGTGTTTTCGGATAGTGTGACCATTCAAGATGGGGAATTCAAAGACTAGCACTTGTGTTTCCCTGCACCCAAAGGAAACACCAATCAGGCCTGTGCCGCGTTAAATGCGAGACAATGGCGCCAGGGCAACCATTCTATAAAGAATAGTGTCAGATTGCAACAGAGACCTGGAGGTTTCCTTTTTATGTTTTGAATGGTTGCTGCCGCAGTAATGGACCAAATTGTTTTTGCTTGTTATCCTCTACAATGAATGGAAATTTAATCGACAACACCTGTACGCCAATGATGTGGGACGAGAAGTGTAGCATTTTTGATAAATAACCTCCAATGCTGTTCAATTTAGATATACAAATTGAAGGTTTGATTTGTGAGTGAAAAGGTTGAAATGTCCTTAGCATGTTTTAAATATTGAATGAAGTACTGTCAAACCTCCCGGTTTGCTGCTGTTATGAGTAATGCTTGAAAAACTTTCACCAATTTATCTTCCAGAGGGGCATCATAAATGTTACCAGACATCCCCACTGTGTTTTGCATAAAGTGAATGCATCCAATGGCTTTTGCCATAAACCATTGGATGCATGACCTTTTCCATTTATTGAATGGAAAACTAGTGGGAGTAAAAATAGAACTACTAATGACATAATGTCATAAATATGTTTTATGATGAATACCTTCAATATGACAATATTACAACTTTTTTATTTTCACAGATATTAAAGAATAAAAACCCTTGGGGTCATTTCGACCCCACTTTTGCATTTAAGGGTTAAGAGCGCATGCATTGGGAGAAAAGCAGCTTGCCATTTTCTTTGGTGTGACCACAAAAAAAAAGAATAAGCATGTCACGAAACGGACCGGGAAGCAGGAAGTCGGAACTCGTATGCGTAGACGATCTGTCACTTTAATTAGGAAATAAAAGTTGTCCAACACACAAACGGATCAAAGACAAAACAAAACAGGCTTAAAGGTAATCAAAATGACAAACTAGGCATTGCTTAGATCAAACAGGCATGAACAGGTATTCAACAAGGTAAAGCAATGGTCTGGCAAAGGACAGTCCCAAAAGGAGCGTTTAAGTACTCCACAAGCAATCGGTTCAATGCGTCTCAGCCGGTGTCAAGGGGCGTGGTCAACTGGGCGCCATGACAACCGTGAAGGACATGACAAAGCAGCAATGTTTAAAATAGAGAGGCTTATAGTTCATAATTTACGGTAATACTTCTTTTTTAAGAATTGGGATTTCTATTATGGAAGAAAAAGATAGATTTGAACTTGAGTTTGTTGGTTGAAATTCGCATTATTGACCTTTTCAGACTTTAGCTTATGACGATGTTTACTTGAAATATATATTCCTTTACTTTTCCAGTGGGATGGCGTTGGTCCCTTTCCAGACGCGGTGGATCCCCCGAAAGGGGTTCAAATGCTCTGGCACCCCACTATTGTCAAGCCCTACCTCACCCTGCTGTCGGAATGCTCCAACCCTGACACCTTGGAGGGAGCAGCTGGCGCCCTGCAGAACCTGGCTGCTGGAAGCTGGAAGGTAACCACAACGGTCCATTGACGAGACTATGCAAAATGGTTAAATCCTCTCCAGATTTACTAAGAAATTAACTCAAAGCAGATGAAAGAATCCGGTTTGTCTTTGAATGTCAGCCTGAGATTTATTTGTGTTGCGGGAACGGAAGGACTTTAATGTCCTAACACACACTAGAGTCCACCCCAGCTGGCCGATGGAAGCAGCTTGTTGGTAATAATGAATGAGTCATGCGGTCTGAAGGAATGGGATCAGTAGGACGATGGTTAGCCTTGGGCAAAATCGGGAACTTCTTTTCACACTTTTTCTGCAAACCGACAATGAGGGAGCATAACCTTGAAGTGACACAACTCAAATAGGAGATTTTTGGTTGCAAATGAGGTGTCTGAGACCAGGGGATATGGTGGACAGATTCCCCTGAGGAAAACTTTATTTTACTCGTTGTTGACGAAATACATCCGGTTTTCAGATAAATCTCAATTCTACCAAACTACACCAAACAGAGCTGCAACTAACAAATATTTACAATCTGATAATTATAATTTTTTTTCCCTAATTAAGCATTCAGTAAAGTGGCAAATTATGATAAACTCTAGGAAATTGCTACAATGAAAAATACATAATTTATTGAACAGACTGCATATTTATACTGTCAGGCCCAGAACGGAAACAGGACCAACTCGCGTAATGTTTCTCACAAGTTTTATTGGAAGAAAGGGAAAGGGTTGCGCCCACGATCCGGGGATTGCTGGACGCGGGAAGCAGGTTGCTCTGAACGCAGAAGTGGGACTTCCGTGGCGAGCGATGGCGGTGTCGGGAACAGAAAAAACGAGTCAGTAGCCGGGATAGAAGAGCAAAAACGTGGTCGGGATCGGAAACAGGTCGAAAGCCAGGTGAGGAGAGTAGACGTGGTCGAGATCAAAAACGGATCGTTATTCGGGACGGGAGAACAGACGTGGTCGAGATCAATACAGATCGTAGCGGGAGACAAACAGGAGCAAAAAACGGGTCAGGCGAAAAAGGGCTTGTCGTGTAAAAACAGAGATTCGCAGACTGACCGACAAAAGGGGACTGACAGGAGTTTAAATACTGACAGGGAGCCAATCTTTCAACAAGCTGCAGTTGGCGCCACACGGGCAGGGCCAATTGGGCGCCATGGCAGCCGTGGCATCTACAAAAAATAAACAAAAATGAGCCAATCCAAAACCAATTAGGAACAGTGTTTGGTCAGTAGAGACATCAATCCATGGACAAACCTCTATCAATTGTTTTTCGGGACAGGCAAATAAATAATGTATTGAAATCAAGTAAACATTTTTTTTTACCCGTAAACCAAGAACAGTCTTGTTAGCAGCAGGAAAACTAAAAAGAATAAATATTAAGTGCATTTTTTGAAGTATATGCAGTGCTTAACTTCACATGCTGTAACAAAAGAACTTAAAGCCTTCATGTGTAATATTTGACCACTAGATGGCTCTGTATTGTCTGGTACAAGCAAGGGCCAGCGATATCTGGTCGAGCGTAGCGGCAGGATGCTGGAAGAAGATGGCGCTGATCTAAAAAGGGATTCCATCGTGAAAATGAAATACAAATTCTTCGACCGGTTATTTTTATTTTTTATAAAAAAATAAACATTAGTATGTGCGGAGTTTGTATGTTCTCCCCGTGCTTGCGTGGGTTTCCTCCGGGCACTCGGGTTTCCTCCCACATTCCAAAAACATGCATTTCAGGTGAATTGGTCTGTCCAAATTGTCCCTAGGTGTAAATGAGCGAGTGAGTTGTCTGTCCCTGTGTGCCCTGCGATTGGCTGGCAACCAGTTCAGGGTGTCCCCTGCCCACTGCCCGATGATTGCTGGGATGGGCTCCAGCACCCCCGTGACCCTACTGAGGATAAGCGGTGTAGCTGATGAGATGAGATGAGATGAGATGATAGTTCATATATTTTTGCTTAGTATTCAAAACAATGTTTTTTTTGTACCAATTAATATAACACACTGTCCTTTTTACGATTCTCAAATCGAACTGTTTTAACCCATGCGGGTACATAGTATGTACATTTTTTATGTTTTTCATATTAAGAGAGAGCATTGGGAGATAAATACTTGAGAGCTCATATTACCCTTCCAGGTTGTAAAAATGGGATTCTGCTGTGATTTTGTGTATTTTGCGGCAACCACTTACTATACAAAAAACATGCTATGTACATAATTTGGACGTATAGACCTCCATTATAATTCTTAATCTTTGATTTATATCATAAACCTGGTGTATTCAAATGCATTTTTGTTGTTAAGTGTTTACACAACTACACCAGCTGGTGGCGCCAAAGATAAAATAATAGTGGTTTGCGGGCTAAATTGACTGGTAAGGTTTTTAGGAAAAATCATCCAAAATATGGGCATCTAGCGAATCAAATCAAAAAACACTTTTTGACTAATTCAAAGCTCTAACTAGGCCGTGTAAAATATTCAAAGATGAATTTTATATATATAGGTATATACAATTCAGTTCATTTTCTTTATACTCAATTTATTTAGAAATATTAAAAAACATATAAGAATGGATGCATCTGATGCCACCTGACATTTTCCGAGGTTGGAATTTAAAAAATATTCATTCAAGTGACTGAGTTATCACACTTCAAATTCACATCACAATATTGTAGACTGACATGAATTGTGAAAGGTTTTTGGGGAAATTGCTACTATCGATAAAAATTGGAATATTGAAAAAAATGGTCACTACATTTACTAATTCAAAGCTCTGAAGTTGAGCCTGCTGAAAGGAAATAAGGTCCATATTTAGCTACATTAGCATTAAGATATTAGCTAACACAATACAACTAGCATGTAACATCAGGACCAGAACGGAGACAGGACCCACTTGCGTTATGTTTCTCTCAGTTTTATTGGGAAGAAAGGAAAGGATTGCACCCTCGATCCGGTGGTCGCAGGAAGCAGGTCGCTCTGAACGCGGAAGTGGGACTTCGTTGGTGAGCGATGCCGCTGTCGGGAACGTAAAAAAAACGGGTCACTACCCGGGACGGGAGAGCAAAAAACGTTGTGGGGATCAACAACAAGTCAAACGGCAGGAGAGGAGAGTAGACGTGGTCAGGATCACAAAAACGTCTCGAAGACGGGGAACAGAGGGGAGCAAAAACAGGAGCGAGTCAGGGTCGAAATAGCTTGCCTAGAGTAAACTGAGGTTCGCAGATGGACTGACAACAGGTGACGGAAAGGAGTGGGTTTAAATAGGGACAGGGAGACAATCAGAGTCCGAGGCAGTTGGCGCCAAAGTGGCAGGCACAGCTGATTCACATCAGCAAAAGTATAAATGTGGAGGAAATCAATAAAAAGCTGTGTCTGTGTTCTTTAGTTAGTCCCCCACCAAATATTTTGGTCCCATTCTTAATTATGAAAGTGCTGCAGAAGCAGAAACAACAGCTTTCAGGAACTGCAGACAGAACTCTATACACTTACTTTATACAGGCTGTTTTTAAAACCCACTAACTCTGTAAATATATCAATCCATCCATCCATTAGCTGCGCCGCTTATCCTCAGTAGGGTCGCAGGGGCGCTGGAGCTCATCCCAGCTATCTTCTGGCAGTGGGCAGGGGACACCCTAAACTGGTTGCCAGCCAGTCGCAGGGCATACAGGGACAGACAATTTGTTCATTCACACCTAGGGACAATTTGGACCAGCCAATTAACCTGACACGCATGTTTTTGGAATCTGGGAGGAAACCGGAGTGCCCGGAGGAAACCCACGCAAGCACGGGGAGAACATGCAAACTCCGCACAGGAAGGCTGGTAGCTAGATTTGAACCCATGACCTAAGATCTGTGCCACGCACGCGCTAACCACTGCGCCGCCGTGCCGCCCTCGGTAAATTTAACCTCATCTAAATTAGTCACAGTCATATTTGAAATATTTTAAATCCAACAAAAACTGAACCAAACAGTTGCGAGGGCCCCCCCTGCATTGTGATATTTTCTACGATATGACAAGACTTTCTGCTCATTTTCCGATCTTGATTATTGTCATGAAATGGTCTCCCCCTATTTACCTCAATTGCTCTCCGCAGCTGTGGGGTGCAAGTTCAAGTGCCTTGAAAAGGCGGATTATCTTTTACTTTGACTCATTTATCTGCAGATGACCCACAAGGTGGCAGTTCTTGAGACAGCCCTCCTTGACAAACCCATCTAAGCGTACGATGATAGTTACCAAGGGAAGATCGAGTGATCTCCAAGCTCTCAAGACTTCTTTGCGGTTCATATCATTCTCCCTCTTGGGATATATATCACTTGTGAGTCAGTTGTATTATTTGAGCCTCTCAAACAGCCACTGAATATACCCTTTCCCTCTCCAACATGGTCTTCCTCTCGCAGCTGTTTCACCTCACTTGGATATGCATTCAAAAGACAGGAAAAAAGGGAAAAAGTCGAACTCTAAAAGAAACACAATTTAAAATATTCTCATTTGATCAGAACAATAATACCGTACCTGTCAGGACCAGAACGGAAACAGGACCCGATTGCGTAACGTTTACCACAAGTTGTATTAAAAGAAAAAGGAAGGGCTGCGCCCACAATCTGGGAAGCAAGTCGGACTCGGACTGTGATCGGAACACGGAAGTGGATCTTCCGTAGCGAGCGATGGTGTCATGGACGAAAAAACTGGTCGGTAACCGGGACTGGGAGAGCAAAGCGTGATCGGGTTCGGAAACAAGTCGTAAGCCAGGATGGGAGAGTAGACCAAGTCGGGATCAAAAATGGGTCGTAAGCAGAGACAGGAGATCAGATGTGGTCAGGATCTAAACAGGTCATAACTGGAGACGAACGGGAGCATACACAGGACAGGTGGGAGTCAGGGTCGAAAAATGCTTGCCTTGTATACACTGAGGTTCGCAGGCGGACTGACAACAGGGGACTGACAGGACTGGGTTTGAATAGGGATAGGGTGCCAATCAGAGCCCGCAGCGGCTGGCGCCAAATGAGCGGGCACAAGTGATTCACATCGGTAATCATGACAGTACCCCCTTTTTTTCTAGTGGTCACTGTATATCCGGGCCGCCGTCCGTAAGGAGAAAGGACTTCCTATCCTGGTGGAGTTACTGCGGATCGATAACGACAAAGTGGTGTGCGCAGTGGCCACCGCTCTGAGAAATATGGCGCTGGACATCAGGAACAAGGAGTTAATTGGTGAGTCTAGTTTGATTTGTTTCCAAGCTTACTTTAAAAGTAGTAAAACCGTTTTTGGGGTGTAGGGGCTGATGATTAGTGTTTCTTGGTTAGAGGGGTAATCAATAATGCTAATAAATTCCTGGGATTCATAATTGCTAATAGCATTTCCTGTAAACCCCATGTCAGACTTGTAAAAAGTCAAATCTCTAAAAGCCATGCAGTCTTGGACAAGGTAAAACTATTCCTTGATAAGGATGCACTCCGTACTTTGAACTGTTCCGTGGTATTCTATACTTGACATGCTGTGGTGAATTGTGGGGAAACACATCAAAATACAGTCGAACCATTTGTTACAGTACAATAAAGAGCACTGTGGATTATTCACAAGGCTGTGTATTTGGACCATTTGCAGTCGAAGTTCTTCAAATTTTAGTACCTTGTCACAGCTATAATCTGTTCATAATTTGAGTGGATATGGCAAATTTAAAATCACTACAATATGGTATAAGATCAGGTGATTGTGTAATTGTAATCCTGTGCAGTCCTTTGAGACATTTTTGTGATTAAGGGCTATATGAATAAATTTGACATGACTTGACTTGAACAACACGTGAGGGGTTTTGTGTGTCTGTATGGGGTGTGAAACTCTAGAACAGTCTGTGTTTATTACTGAAACAACGAAAACTGTTCACAGGTTTAAACTACTTTACAAACAGTTGGCCTGGTACAGTACTCTCTGCAACGGTCTTAGTGTGTTTTGGAATGTACGTATGTTCACTTAGCATTGAGGGTATTTTCTCCTTACCATTGTTGGTAAATTATTGTGACAAAATTTTCCATTTGTTCCTTTGCCAGTGCTAGTATTATTTTTTTTTACAATTGCCTGTGAGATATATATGTTTTTGAAGCACTAAAGGTACCCCAGGATTGGCAGCGAGCATTTTTGACAAGGTACATTTTTGGTATTTCTTAGCAAATTCATTTTAAGTAGGTCAGATTAATGTCAAAGACACTCAATTTAGCTACCAATAAGTTAGCTAGTGCTACTGTAGCTGAGTGTGTCTGACGTCTGTTGTGGATCAACATATTATCCTATCCAAAATGACTATTCATGATAAAAATGTGAATAGTTTTTGGTTAAAGTCGATTTGAGATTTGATAGAACCCTAGATAAAACATATTAGCATACACAGCTAACGTTAGTGTCTTACATTTGCCGTTACGGGGTGCCTCCCTGTTAGCGCAGCAACATGTACTAGTAAACCAACAAGTATCCTGACTTTTATTAGACTTTAGACCAGCTTCAGTGTTTGGGTATACTTCATTTCCAAAATAGATAGATAGATGGATGGATAGATACTTTATTCATCCCCGTAGGGAAATTCACACTTCCAACAGTATCCTTGTGTTGATTAATAACAGATTAACAGGATGGCCTCGGGGTGCTGTGTTGTAGTTAAGCAACAGCGGAGTGGATGACGTCACACGCTAGGCCAAAAGTTCTACGTCCCTGCAGCAGATGAAAATCTTTGTGCCCAGGGTTACACCACCTCGTGTTCACGTAGATAGCGAGTCCGCCTCCTCTCCGCTTCCCGCAGGCTTTTGTGTGTCTGTCAGCGCTGAAGCCGGGTAGCTCCATGTTAGCGTCCCGGATGCTAGACCTGAGCCACGTTTCCGTAAAACACAGCAAACTGCACTCCCTGTACGCTTTGATGTTTTTCACCAGCACAGCCAGTTGGTCAGTCTTGTTTAGTAGAGAGTTCACATTTAACATGATTACGGATGGTATTGAAGGCTTATAACACCGCTAGCAGCTTAGCCTTCACCTTAGCTCTGGCTCTGCAGCCACGATAGGGCCCCCTCATCACGCTGGCACGAGAATTCTTCAGGGCAAGGAGTTGATTCCTTGAATAAACGCATTTTTGGTATAGATCATGTGGATTGAAGTCAGGCAGAATAGATGATTTGGTTAGATCTGTGAATATGTCAGAAGGAAGACTGTGTGGGTCGGTAGCTAGCCCTCCTATCCACAGTTTCTCTAAATACCGCCCTTAGTGCTTGCTGACAAGGTGACCCACCTCATCCGACAGCTGCACAATATTAGTTTGACTAGTCATTGCCAATGGTGTTGAACAGTATAGCTGTTTGTTGTTGACTGGCCTCACCTATGGGGAAAACTGTTTACTATAGTTTACTGACATTCATCATAGCATGTCATGTGGTTAGGTCTGTCTGCAAGGGGTCAGTTTCAGCTACCTCGAGGTGATCTCATCTCATCTCATTAGCTGCACCGCTTATCCTCAGTAGGGTCGCGGGGTTGCTGGAGCCTATCCCAGCAATCATCGGGCAGTGGGCAGGGGACACCCTGAACTGGTTGCCAGCCAATCGCAGGGCACACAGGGACAGACAACTCGCTTGCTCATTCACACCTAGAGACAATTTGGACCGGCCAATCCACCTGAAATGCATGTCTTTGGAATGTGAGAGGAAACCGGAGTGCCCGGAGGAAACCCACGCAAGCACGGGGAGAACATACAAACTCCGCACAGTAAGTCCGGTAGCTGGATTTGAACCCACAGAGGAGGTTCCCAAGACCTTAGAACTGTGCCGCACACGCGCTAACCACCGCCATGCTGCCCACCTCTAGGTGATCATGTAATGTGAAATAAATACCGGTACATATTTCTTGACCTACAGGTATTGTAAAAAAATCACGTCTGTATGATACTTCATGTATTTTTACTTATTTTTTAAATCATCGTTGTTCTTTTTGATGAGTTAAAGGGTTTTTGTTTTACGACTATGATGCACCAATTAATACACAACATCAATTTAAGTCTACAAACTGTTCTTTGAGTGACTTTAAAGAAAAACCTGACTGCAAAGCATATAGAAATCAATAATCCTGTTTTAACATTTTTGGAGTTGAGTGTCTTTGTGTTTCTGCCTCTGGTACATCTAATTATTGCAGTTTTTTTGTTGGGCTCGGTGGTTTCTATAGCAACCCTGCCTCCCTCAATGGAAGGAGGGAGGTTTTTTTTTCATGCAAGTCTCTTCAGGGCTCTCATTGATGTGGTTTTAAAGAACACAGAGTAATGCCACTGTCAAAGCGCCGCATATCCATAAAACATTTATCGTGCCGGTGCATGGAAGCAGATGGCTTGCCTGGCACAGATGAAGTTTTCGTTTTGTTTGTTTGTTCCTGCAGTCCTTTATGAATCTAGATACGTAAAAGCTGTTCAACGACTGTACATTGTATCACATAACAGGTCGGTGTTGATTAAGGAAAAATGGCTGTTAAAAAGGCATTTCCACAAGATCTGAGTAAGCCGTTCACGATTACATTATTGAACAAAATGTCGCATTTAAATTAATGGATGAAAAAAAAAGTCCCTTGTAACAGTCACATATTTGAATGAGCTATTCTATTGTGTCCCCTTTTATGGCGGTAACAATATATGATGTACTCCGGAAATCATTAAAAGGTGATGTAATTGATTAAATTACGCGAAGGCTATCGATCAACTTTTATTGCACTGCCTTAATTAGCCTCTTAAAAACCGAATGAGATAGCCAAGAGTTATGGTAAGAGTCCCACAGTAAATCTGAGTTTTAGGGTAAGACTAATGAATAATTTGTTATTTTCAATCTCATTCTACTAAAAAAGATGGTGTTTGTGAGGTGATTTTCAATAAGGTCCAGCAATGTGAAACTCTAAACTTCGGAGTGCCGGTAAGTGCCTTGCAAAAGCATTGACCACCCACTCTGACCCCCGAGAAATTTTGGACATATTGCCAAATTACAGGCTTCAAACTAAACTCAAAATACTTTCCAAAAATCAGCGACACAATCAGAAAAATACATTGATTCAACATTTTATTTTGTGCTAACAAATAATAACTGCATATTCCACAAATATTGACTTAATAATCCGTACAACCTCCTTTACCTGCGATCATAGCGACAAGTCTTTTTTGGTATACAGTGGAACCTCGGTTCTCGACCATAATCCGTTCCAGAACCCTGTTCGAAAACCGATTTGTTCGATCACCGAAAATCGTTTTTCCCATTAAAAATAATGTAAAATCGTTCCAAGACCCTGATTCCTTACCATGAACGTAAACATGAAGCTAACCCAGGTTAATCGTGCGTTAGCGTAATCTTCCGTACGAAAGATTACGCTAACATGAACGTGTACAACTAAAGAAATCAGGTCGTTTACACGTCATTTAGCACCCGGGTCTCCACAAAAAGTGGTGAGTGGTTAAAGGATAAAGAAAAGAATTATGAATAGGATTTCTTACCTTTTTGAAGGTCTGCAGAAGCCATGCTCTATTCCCTCGAAAGAAGGGAAACTCGCACACCTTCTTCATATTTTGCTATTATTTCTTTCTTAAATGCAATAGTTGTACGCACTACCATTCTTTTTTCACCTGTAGCAACTTTGCTGCTTGCACCGACGTTCTTCGGAGGCATAATTAGGGGCTAAAACACTCCGTTCACCGATATCTAAAGCGAAAGCAAAAAGAAGTTCTTCACGAGGGGGTGGGGGCAATCTACACCCGTACGCCGCTCAGCATCGCACCCTAGCGTACCGGCGTTCGAACTCCGATTTTTTGAACGAAAAGCGAAGCAAGAATTTCTCGAAATCGATTTGTTCGAACTTAGAGGCGTTCGAAAACCAAGGTTCCACTGTATCTCTATACAATTTGCACATCTTAAAACAGAAATATTAGCTCAGTCTTCTTACAATACAGCTCAAGTTCATCAAGGTTTGATGGTGATTTTTTTGTGCACAGCATCATGCTGCCACCACCATGTTTGACAGTCGGGATGGTGTTTCAGAATGTTGTGCAGTGTTACTCTCACACAAAATATAACGCTTTGCAATCACCCAAATTGTTCAATGTTTCTCTCTTCTGACCAGAACTTCTTGTTGCATGTGTTATTTGTGTCTCCTACATAGCTTCTTGCAAACACCAAACGGGGCTTTTCATGTTGATCTTTCAGCTGTGTATGCGTTCAGATCATCCAAGGTGATCATGGGCTTTTTGGTTGCTTCTCCGATGAGTTTTTCCTTCTTTTTGGGCCAAAGGTTTAGAGGGACAGCCTCAAAATTATTCTAATACTCAAATAAGGACTCTTTATGTCTATCATTCCCAACATTCCTCACAATAGCTTGCGGTTATTGGTTTCTGAAGATAGACTGACCAGGCAATCAGAAACGGGAAGCGCCTGTCAAATTATTGTATGTAATTATTAATAAAAAAGAAAAATATGAATATGAGCGCATAATTTTTAACTTTTTGACAACTTTATCCTCAACCTGCCTAATGCGTTCTTTGGTCTTCATGGTGCTGTTTGTTCAGGTGAATTAGATCATTCAGAGATCTTATGGATACTTCTCAAGTTAATTGGCTGAGCTGAGAGAACAGGGTGCCAATATTTTTGCAAAACATACTTTTCTGTCACAGACCAGGAACAGACACAGGACCCAATAGCGCTCGTTTTCTTAGTTTTTATTGAATAAGAGGGGGAGAGTAAGGCTTGCTTCCACGATCCAATGGCTGACGGAAAAAAGGAGCGAGCGATGCGGAAGCGGCACTTCCGTGTCTGGCGAGGAGGATCGGAGACAGGCGGGAATAGCAAGTCGTTGGCCGAGACTGGAGATCAAAGGCGGTGTCGAGTTCGTTAGCGAGGTTGGTAGCAGGAGGTAGGCACGTAACGGGGCAAAACAGGTCAGGTAACAGGCAGTCAGAATGGGGTGTAGTCAGGTCCGGAAAACGGTTGGCAGCAAAGATCAGGCAGAAAAAAGCAGGGCAAAAACGGAGTCGGACGAAAGGGCTTACTGAGCTGAAGGCAACAGTTTGCATAACGATCTGACGGCTTCCAAGAGGAAGCCGGGGGTTTAAAAAGAGAATGACAGCTAATCAGCTGTCCGGGCTGTTGGCGCCAGCTAAGCCGCCGCAGCTGCGCTTAATCGGCAATCATGACACTTTTGAGTTATTTAAAATTATGAATATAATATAAAATGTTGAAATAGTTGGTTCGATCCCACGACTGTGTCTCACATGATGTTGATTCTTTGATAATTTGTTCAGTTTTGTAGCATTAAGTTCGAAGCCTAAAATGTGGCATCATGACAAGTTCTTTGGAGGGCCAATACTTTTGCTAGGCGCCTTAGTTTTGAGTTCATGGCAAAGTGCGATGAGAAGAAAAGAGTCAGTAAAAGTCAGTTTCGACCTTCCAGTCGAGCGTTGGCTCTCGGCAAGGTGCGACGCGATTGTTGTTGACAGTCTTGCTTGGCCTTTGTACACAAGCTTTATTAGTACACGCCAACTCAAAGCTCTCAGTCAACTTCTGTTTCTTGACCCTAGGGGAAAACAGTCCTTGGTTTGACATAGATGTTGCAAAGATCGTTCAGGAACTACAGATGGATTTATAGCACGTTGATCGAAAAGGGGGTGTGCTGCTATAGGTTAAACGATTTGGCAGAAAGGGGACCCAGGAGGGAAAAAAATATTGTTTGATCTAAGATTTAATCCACTAATTTTATTTAAACTAGAATTGTATTCAAATTAAAAAATGTGCAAGAATGTTTTAACCATAACACTTTTCTCAAGGAGACGTGTCATGATTACTGATGCAAGACACCTTTGCCCGCTCCTTTGGCGCCAACTGCCTCGGACGCTGATTGGCTCCCTGTCACTTTTTAAACCCTCGTCTTTCTATGACCGGTTGTCAGTCCGTCTGCGAACCTCAGCTCACGCTAGGCAAGCTCTTCGACCCTGACTCACTCCTGTTCTGATTCCCGTCTGTTTTCCGGCTCCGACCCCTTTTCTGATCTCGACTACGATTTTGCACCCCTGTCCCGGCTACTGATCAGTTTTTTCCGCTCTCGACACCACCATCGCTCGCCACGGATATACCACTTCTGCCTCCAAGCAACCTTCTCCCCGCAACCACCGATCTACGGATGGTGTGCACTATCCTTTCCCTTCTTCCCAATAAAACAGAGAGAAACACACGCAAGTGGTCCCCGTCTCCGTTCTGGTCCTGACAGATGTATGATACAGTGAAAACAAATGCGCAATGATTCCTGGTGTATGATACAATAATGTATCTAAATCATCTCAGGGGAAGTAGGCTACCTTCTCGGGTCCGATTCCGGCCCTCGGGCCTTAACTTTAGGTCACAGGCTCAAGGACTTGTTCAACAAATAAAAGTACTCTAATTTATAAACTTTTTTTTGATTGTTTTACAAATAATGTCTGTTCTGTCAAATTATACTTTTAAGAATAATCTTGCTGCATATATTCCACTAAAGGGTAAATCAATTCCAAGACACTGTTTTTACTTCATATTATCATGTGGACATTATTGAAAAACTGCTTTTATTTTCCTTTGACGTGTCGAGAAATACAGGTTTGTCGGTGATAGAAAGTGTGTTCCTCTGGTTTTTGGTCCTAGCTGCAGAGAAACTTGAAATTGAAACAGATTTGTGCGTACGTTTTTTAACGCACAGACAGACGCAAGCAGAAAAGGGGTGGGTCGATTGTTTAGCCAATCAGGATGCAGAACACAATGCAGCATAAAAATCTGCTGCGATAAGTAAACAGTGATGCAGGAAGGATTACTGTACGGTAGTGGTGGGCCATAAGGGCCTGCAAGGTCTTCTCTGCTGGCCTAAGAAAAATTTTAGAATCATGTAATGTTAATTCTATATTGTCTATGAATACTTATTAAAAAGTTCAACATTTTCTGTCAGCGCCCGTTTATTGTTTTTCTCCAGGTTACTCTTCTTCTTGATGTGTGTTTTCATATTCAAGCATTTAACCAATCACATTTCAGCCATTACTTGTGGCAAGGGTCAAAAATCTACCTGGATGTCTTCACAATCAGTTCCGCAGGCTCTGTAATATGAAAACAGTGCCTTTTAGCTTGTGTAGGGAAACGTTTTCACAAACTATGATTGGCTAGGGGGCGGTAATGCACCAAAGTAATGGTGCCATTGGCCATTAAAAAGGCAGAAAAAGAATGATTGGCTAATGATAGTTTGCGCTTGCAATGCCCAGCACACTGTATCTTTAGCAAGTTGCACAAACAAATGTATCGTTGTTGATCTAATAGCGTTTTTGTCAACCCAAAATGGCTGAAGGAGAAGAATGTATCTGGTTGCAGATTTACCGTAAAAGCCATTTTGAAGACTAACGTTTTAAGAAAGGTCCGAAGCTAGCAAACCTGTCACAACCAGAGCAAACGTGAACTTTTCTCCTGGGGACACGCTGGAAAGAGCTGGATCCAAAAACAAAGAAAACCACACAGAGCTTCTTTCTCTCATTGCTGAGAGAAACATAGATTTTCCCTACATCCTGTCCATTATTAAAATGAAGAAAGAAGGGTTTTTGTGCATAGAACATGGCTTTACTCCTAAATAATAATGCAGTTTATGGAGTGATATTGATACTTTTATATATGTTGTAGCTGTATCTGCATTAAATGTTTTATGGTCATTAAACAGTTATTGAGAGTTTGAGCGATTCAGACATAGCGCCACTAAACGCCTAGGTGTGAAACGCACATCCTGACACTGTGTCATGATTACTCATTGCACTCACCTGCGCCCGTTTGTTTGGAGCCAGCTGCTGCTGGTAACCTGATTGGTTCCCTCTCCTATTTAAGCTCAGTGCTTTCACTCGACCTTTGTCAGTCCGTCACCGAACCTCTGATTACGCAAGGCAAGCACCTTGACCCTGGCTCCTGTCGGTCCCGCCTTTTCATCCGTATACCACTTGTCTGTTCCTGATTCCCTGTTTGTCTCCGGCTGCGACCCGTCTTTGACCACCGACCACGTTCTGATCTCCCGTCCCGGCTAACGACCCATTTTTGACCATTGACCACGTTCTGATCTCCCGTCCCGGCTAACGATCCATTCCTGATCTTAAACTTGTGAGTAAACGTTAGGCATCTGGGTCCTCTTCCTGTTCTGGTCTTGACACACTGGGGTATAGGGAACGGCAAAGAATATGTTGAGCAGTAATTTGGATGTATATCAAGTGTCTTTGACGTAATTCAATGTTTTATTGATGTCACTTAGCATCATTCATCTCATCACTCAAGCTTTTTGTGTCCTACCTCCCTGTTTCCACCTCCGTTGTTTTTCATTTGTATAATATCACAAAACCAGGGCCGCGGTGAATCGCATTTGGCGCCACACAGGCCCGTCTTTGCAATTTACTGCCGTCGGCGCGGGGACGGCAATTTCACATACATGAATATGGAATACCAAGCAGTCAACTCCACCTTATTTCAAATGGAGAGGATATTTTCCCGCATACTTTATGAACAGTGTTGGGTGCGTAACTGAAAAACAGTCATCAGTTAAAGTTACTAGTTACCAGTGTTCCCTTTAAGCTGCGCGCGTGCGCAATTGCGCACTGCTCGCACATTCTCAGCGCACAAGAAAATCTAGCCAGCGCGCAAAAATGAGGGCTCAAAATTACTTATTAAGAAGCGACTTAAGTAAAAGTTACAGTGCATGTAGGTAAAAATACACGGGTTCCCCTGACGCTGTGTTCTAAATGCGGTATTTTGAAGTCGAGTCGATTTAGAACGAAGTTTAGTAAAGTTAGTGAGTTTGTCGAGAACCGGCTTCTTCGGCTCGTATCACCAAAAGGAACCGGCTCTTTGGGGTCCTAAACGGCTCTTCAGGTTGTTTTTGCTTCTTTAATCCCAACATGACCAAATATTATGTAAAATTATGCACAAAATGACTTAAAGGAATGGGGGGATAGAACAAAAAAGAAAAAAAAACGCGCGGGTGGTGACCAAGCGATTGGGTCTACCCCGTGAGCTGGTTGTGACAGTATACAATGTTATTCGGTTTGGGTTAGAGGCATATATTAACGCATTGCATTACTTTGTATCATTACACGCAAAACTTCTTACTGTAGTCTCAATTCCTTGCGCGTTTTGTATAAAAAATATATGACATAAGACTAAATTTGTCAGGACCAGAACAGAAAACAGGCAGCAGAACCCACTTGCATAACGTTACTCACAGTTTATTGGGGAGAAGAGAAAGAAGCGCACACTCGATCCAGAGATTGTTGGTCGCGGGGATTAGATTGCTCGGAACGCGGAAGTGGTCAAAATCTAACAGATCGTGGCGAGAGCAAAACAGGAGCAAAAACACAGGAAAAAACGGAGATTCACAGGGCTCAGCAAAACAAGAGCAAAATCACAGGAAAAACTGAGATTCTCGGGGCTTTACGTGGCAAAAGAGAGTTTCGCAGACGCTCCGACAAAAGGCGACTCACAGGACAGCGTTTAAGTAGTGACAGGGAGCAATCTGTCAACGAGTTTCAGCTGGTGTCCATGGGCGGGGCCAATTGTGTGCCCTGGCAACCGTGACAGAAGCTGGCGCCACACGGCGGGGGCCAATTGGGCGCCATGACAACAGTGATAGAATTCTAGGGGTGCGCCTTATAGAGCAGAAAATACGGTAATTGCGTTCCTTTGTAACGCGTTAGTCCCAACCCTGTTTATAAACAGGCAAAACAAAGTTAATGCAGTATGAAAAGCGATTAATTCAGAATCTTAATTAATTCATGGCTCGATTTAATTGGGTTTTTTCTCCCACTTGTGTTTCGCAGCAAGCGGTTCATTCAAATAGGGAGAGCAGCATTGGGGATTATATTAAATACGGAAATATAAGTGTCACCCGAAATGACATGTCTATCAGCAAATATGCTCTCACGGTTCTTTTCTTCTTTTCTTGTCACACAATCGCGACTGTTGAATTATCCTCTCCTCCCACCCGTCTTCAGTCACGAGTACGACTCCTCCTTCTACCGTACCTTCTTAATTCGACGTCCATGTCCCTCCAGCTAATACTGCTTCAGACATGAGATCATAACACCTCTCTCTTTGTACTCTCTCGGTTATTGTGCCAGCGATGTGTCGTTTGCGAATGAAACGGCTCGATGAGCCGGCTCTTGGGAGTGAACGACGGGAGCCGGTCCCCCGCCGGTCACAGGCTTATTTCTCTTGTGATTGATCAATTCACATTTTTTATGGATTCCATGCTGTTCACATTAAGTTTCTTGAGTGTATAAAATGTTAGAGGAGCTGTAGAAAATCTGGAATCGCCGTCTATTGGCTTGTGTTATCATTGCAGATTCTGTCAGCTGTTCGCAACGTGCGTGCAAATATGTGTATTTCTTAGACACGCTCGAATAAACCTTTTAATCTTTCTTGGGGTTTGGTTTGGACTGTACTTTAAGAAGGTCTCTTATTACTTTTAAAATTGTCATGCTACGCTAACAAATAGAAACAAAACACTCACCAGCAAGCACCTCGTTCCCACCCATACCCAAATCCTCCTACCTATTGTGTTCTACCCCGAACAGCAATAGTTATATAACAGCCGATTGGTAAATTTGATAACGTAAGATTTTTTCTAATTATTAATTCATTTTTTAGATGTCACATTATTATCTCCCCCCCCAAAAAAGTTTTCTTTTCTTGATTATTTTTCTTGACTTTTTTCTTACTTTTTTTCCTTTTTCTTTTATTTATTTTTTTTCATTTTATTTCTTTTGTCCTTGCTATTTACCTCTTTTTTCCTGGCGCTGTTCTTTTTTCTTCCCTTTTCTTGATTATTTTATTTTCTCTTCTTTTTCTTTTATTATTCTTATTTTGTTTCCTTATTCTTGCTTTTTACCTGTAGTTTGTTTTTTATTTATTTTTGTTTCTTTTTTCCTAGCCATTTACTACTTTTTCTCTAGCTCTTCTCTTTTTTTCTTTCATTTTCTCTCTGTTGTCCTTTTTAATATATCATATTCTCTCTTGTTTTTTTCTCCTTGTTTTGCCTGTCATGGTTGCCATGGCGCCCAATTAGCCCCGCCCATGTTCCGCCAGCTGCGGATCATTGACAGATTGGCTTCCCTTTTATTTAAACTCAGTTTCCTGTCCAGTATTGTTCCCGTCCATTTTGTCCTGTTTAATTTTGATATCCAGTTTTGATATCAATCCTGTCTGTCCCATCCTGTCCGGTATCGAACCTATCCGTCCGATCTCGTCAGCCGCTGGCTTCCTGTCATTCCATGCCAGACTGCTGCCTTACGTCTTCTGCCCAACAATTGCCCAATCACCATGTTTTCCTTCCTTTATAGGTCATTTTGGAATAATGTTACATCTTAGTTTGTAATGTTTGGATTAAAGCGGCAAAAACATTCTGAAAAGCCATCTGAAAGAGTCGTCTCTTTTTAGTGAGCCGAGCCGAAAGAGCCAGTTTTCTATTCCCCATCACTACAATTGTGCCCGGCTCCGGTGATGCTGGCGCCCCAGACGTTGCTGTGGCGACGGCAGCGGCACGCCACTGGGATTTCGCTAAGTGCTTGATTGCAAGTGTGAGTGTTGGAAGTCACGAGCCGTGATAGACAGCCGCTAATGAAATAAGAGTCTCGAAGAGAGAAAAGGAACGATTGTGGCGTTCTCTGATACTTGAAACATATTTGTTTGCGAGTAGAAAACTTTTGAAGGTCAGCCAGAAGATGTGTGGGTTTCTAGTGACTCACATACTTTTGTGACGCATAACCTACCAGACCTTGATGTTTTATTAATCAGTGATATAGAGAAATAGACAATAGTATGCACTATATCTGTCCCTATCAATTTTTAGAATAGATTTGTGATTAATCGGATATATATTACACACAAAATTTAGCAAAAGGCTGGTTAACATAATAATGAGGCTTAATAACAGGGACGCGATTTAAATTATCGCTAAGCCTGGGCATGCATTGTCAGGATCAGAACGGAAACAGGACCCACTTGCGTGACGTTCACCACAAGTTTTATTGAAAGAGAGAGGAAGGTCGGGTGCTTGTTGGGCGCGGGAAGCAAGTCGCTCTCGTACTCTGATTGTGTTCCGAACCCGGAAGTGGATCCTCCGTAGCGAGCGATGGCGGTGTCATCGGTGGAAAACTGGGCTGTAGCCGGGATTGGGAGACCAAGACGTGGTCGGGGTCGGAAACGAGTTGTAAGCCGGGACGGGAGAGCAGACGTGGTCGGGATCAAAACAGGTTGTAGCGGGAGACAAACAGGAGCAAAAAAACGGGACAGGCTTGAGTCAGGGTCAAAAAAGGCTTGCCTAGTATACATAGAGATTTGCAGACCGACTGACAACATGGGATTGACAGGACCGGGTTCAAATAGAGAGAGGGAGCCAATCAGAACCCGCGGTGGTTGGCGCCAAATGAGCGGGCACAGCTGAGTTACATTAGTAATCATGACATGCATCTAATTGAATAATTAGGCTTTTTAAAAAAACATTCATTGAAAAGTTTGCTGAATTTTAAAATCAGGTAAATTATAACGAATCTTGAAATTACTGATGCATTTACAATAGATTATAACTGAAATGCACACAGATATAAAAAAGAGCTTTGAAACTTGTGTTTTTGGTTTCTGGCACATGCTACGAGTGTTGAGTTTATGTTAATGCCGATTGTAGATGTTGTTACCTGAGGTTTTGCACAGGATGCTTTTTTAGAAGTTGCGGGAAAAAAAAACGTTTCAAGATAAATTATCAGTTGAGGGTTTTATTTCGTTTGTTTTGACTCAAGTCTTCCTCTTTTGTACTTCGTTTGTTTAATTTCGGGTGGCTGGATGTTGGTAAAATAAGACATGAACTTTTTCTCGAGAAGTTTAAATACAGAATATTCTGGACACCGTTGTTGTATGGATATTTTTGCTACAATATGACATGAGTCGGTGTAAGTAACATTCAACGTTTATACTTATACTGAGGTGTTGCACAGAGTGGAATAAAAACTGCTACAGTTATGGGTTCTTGCATTGTTGCTCAACATCCTGTCAAATATTCCTCGTCGTCCGTTTAAGCCTTAAAAAAACACATGAAACTCTTTCCTGGAACTAGTTTTTAAAAAATATTCAACGGATTGTGTTTATAGATGTGTGTTTGTATAAGAAAAAAAAAAAAACAGGCCTTGGCTCTGATAAGTTTGAACTTTTGTAGACACTCAAAATAAGGAGATAAGACATCAATAGATTTACAACTTGCAAGGAGAACAGGGTGAAAAGCCTTTGGATAAGAAATTCCAACTTAGTCTCGAGGCTCTCTCCTGAGCCCTTTCTTTGTATTACTTATAGTAGGTTACAAAAGCAGATCCGCCCTAAATGGTCAATATTCTGCATTTATACAGTGCTTTTTAAGTCACTGAAGACCTCTCAAAGCGCTTTACAATGTGCTTCACACTTACCCATTCACACAATTTTTGTTTTCACTTCTACCTGGTCAAATGTTTTTTTTTCTCATACAGGAAAACATGTTGAATTGTAGAAAATTAATCCGTCTGAGTAAGAGAAATATAAGACTGCGTTACCACAATAAGAATGATAAAAATGAAGAATAAGAAAATTTACAACAACAAACTGGATATCCATAAAACATCATAGTTCAATGTTTTTTTTATTTCTTATCCTGGCAGAGTTGTGCAAACTGAAAGGTAAATTAATAATAAAAAAATTGAACGCAAACGTAAGTCAATTTACATTTGTTCTTCCGGACCAGGAGTGTCCAATGTGGTGCTCGCGGGCACCAGGGTGTCCCCTAAGGACAGTTGGGATGCGTTCTGAAAATACCTCACCAGTGCTTGGTCATTGGGATTTTCAAGTGAAATTATTGTTTTATTGGTTGAGAGAGGGGCAGCACGGTGGCGCAGTGGTTAGCGCGTGTGCGGCACAGTTCTGAGGTCATGAGATCCAACCCCCTGTGTGGAGTTTGCATGTTCTCCCCGTGCTTGCGTGGGTTTCCTCCGTGCACTTTGGTTTCCTCCCACATTCTAAAAAACATGCATGTCAGGTTAATTGGCCGGTCCAAATTGTCCCTAGGTGTGAATGAGCGAGCAATTTGTCTGTCCCTGTGTGCCCTGGGACTGGCTGGCAACTGGTTCAGGGTGTCCCCTGCCCACTGCCCCAATATAGTTGGGATGGGCTCCAGCACCCCCGCGACCCTACTGAGGATAAGCAGTGCAGATAATGGATGGATGGATGGATGGTTGACTGAGTCCGTTCAATCTTTTTTTGATAGTTAACCTGGTAATAACATAGTAATAACATAAGAGAAAAATCCTGTTCAAATAGATGGCGATGAACAACGAACAGCAGTGCGCAATAATAGTCAAAATAATAAATAATAATAAACTGGCCAACTATGAAATCTCCTTTGCAGTGTCCAATATCAAAAACAGGATCCCAAAAAATTAGAGAAAACACCCGACGAGAAAGAGAAAGAAAAGGGAATTTATCCTATGACTTCTATCGTAGCGCCCCCTGTCAACCAACATACAAAAAGCATGTAAAGTCTCAATTCACTGGGCAACATTTACGATGGATTATAACCAAATGAAATATACTGCTAACTGTTGAATAAACATTATTTTTTTCTGACATGAAGCAGAACACCTCCACCAATCAACTTGCTTGGTCTCTCATAGCATTCCTCTAAGACAATTACCTTCAATTTTGCTTTAATAACACTCTCCATTTTCCTCCAGTAAACAATCAAATCCCTCCATTGTTGGGGGAGTAATTGGATTTCTTTAAATCAAATCAGCCGTTATGGCCTTGATGAAGCACGGTTTTCCGGGAGCGAGCAGAAACAGGGGAATGCGGCACAGGAATATATTAGCACCTCTGTAATCCGAAATGATGGAGGCTGCACTGGGGGTCACGTAATAAACGTTCATTAACTGATGCAAGAAGGGGCATGTCTAATAATCAGGCGAACGTTTTGCAATCAGGGGAAGGAGATTGAAGAGGACATGAAAAATCGCATTGGACATAGTAAAGGTGGCGGCGTTGTGGCGCACTTTCAAGCCTCTGCTCGCTCGTGAAAAATAAATCTGGCTTTGCTCTTCAGGCATCGCTTCCCCCTGAGGTTGTCGGTGAAACGGTTTCACGATGTTCTTACCTTGCAAGGGGCGACAGAAGTAATTCGAGTCAACTCCATCGGCTAAATTTCGCAACAAGAACAAAATGAAAGGCTTAAAATACACTTCTGTACTATAGTTTATCAATGACCGATATTTCATGTTGACAATATCTGTGTATTGTTTGTCGATGCATCATCCATTGCAACTTTGTCATCCCTTTTATTTTGTGTTTTTATTGTATATTATACTTTCATTATTTTATATTTTATTTTAAATTTTATTGTTCTTTTAATGCATCATCCATTGAAGCTTGGTCATCCTGGAAAGGGGATTACCTCATGTGCGGTCCATTCTCAAGGTTTTTTCATTTACTTCATGTTGAGGTTTTTTACTTTTTCCTTGCCCTCATGTAGGTTTTAGATCAGGGGATGGTGTAATAATAATCTATAGTTTGCAATAAGTGTGGTCTGTGCAGCCATTGAGACTCCTTGTGAATAAGGGCTATACAAATAGGACTTGACTTGAGGCTTTTGAGTTTTTCCTTGCCCTCATGTAGGTTTTAGATCAGGGGATGGTGTAATGATAGTCTGTAGGCTCTACTTGTCATTTGTCTGCGTTATGAAAATAAACATGACTTGACTTGACTTGGAAGTAAGCGCTTCGAAAAATCAAGCTTGTGTCACGGTTGCCATGGCGCCCAATTGGCGCCAGCTGAAGCTTGTTGACGGATTGGTTTCCCGTCTAATTAAGCTCAGTGCTCTCGCTCAACCTTTGTCAGTCCGTCAACAAACCTCTGCCCCGCAAGATGTGAGTTCTGACTAGGTCCTGTTTCCTGTTGATATTTCCTGTCCGGTATTGTTCTCGTTTATTTTGTCTTGTTTACTATTGGTTTCCAGTTTTGTTCCTGTCTAGTTTGTCCTGTTTAATTTCGATATCCTGTCTCTATATCAATCCTGTATGTCCCGTCCTGTCCAGTGTCGACCCCATCTGTCCAATATCTGCTCGGGCAATTGGTGTCGATCTCGTCGGTCTCTGGCTTCCTGTCTTTCCACAACAGACCGCTGCCTAACGTGCATGGCTCACCATTTCCTGTAAAATAAAAGCTTGTGTGAGAACGTCACGCATTTGGGTCCTGATCCTGTTTCAGCTCATAACAGCTTTTAAAGTTAGGGGCTCGACTGGGCAAGTGTGATTTTTTTTTGAGGGGACGACACATAACTGCCCAATTCTTATTTTACTGTTTTTTTACCTAAAAAATACTACTCACTTTACAAATATTTTTCTTTATTTCACACTACTTTGTACTTGTGGTTATTTTGAAATTTGATTATTCTAGATCTCCATGTGGCTGTTTAGCGATATATGTCTCTTTGATTTTCCTTCATTTGTATTCTTTCTTGTCATTTGTAGCACTTGTTTGTGGTTGCACTAATTATACATCTATCTGTCGAATAATAAACACTGCCCCTTCAGGGCAGGGGTGCTCACTAAGTAGATCACAATCTACTGGTGGATCACAGAGGTAGTACTAGTAGATCAATGGAAAGTGTATTCAGTGCGTTGTATTTGTTTGGATACACTGCCATCTTGTGGTCAAATGCACCATGTGAGCATGAACGTAAACATTTCTTATGCTGCAGTAACAAATTAGAGAACTGCAAATTTTGTCAACGAAAGGTGTAATTTGTTAGAATTATACATGTTTTCAAAATTGTAATGATTTGTTACTTATGATTTAATAAGGTTCAAATGATTAAGAGTTCTAATGAACGGAATATTTTTTTATGTGTATATTGTAAAATGTCTGACAATGGGGTTAATCAAAAAGCCTTACAAATCAATTAAAAAAAATCCTATTTAAGTTTGCCCAGCCATTTGTGATATTTTGTGGGGTTTTGGGTTGCTGTAGCAGCAAGATAGTGGACAATGTCAGCTTCTTGTAGGTGAAATAGATACACATTTCTCGACTTATGTGTGTTTAGAAAAATACTTTTTTTTGATAGTGCATGAATTTGTGCTTTTTAATTTATGCAATATTTTTGTTCTTATTTTTTTTACCACTAGGGGCAGCTAAATGATATGCACTCTACTTTGTTTTCTTTTTCGATATTTTCTATGTTTTATTATATATTTCATAGAAAACGTTGCCACTTTTACGATAACAGACTCATTCCAGAAAATTTGTAAAAAAATGTTTTTATTAAAATAAGGAATACTACTTTGTTTTTCACCAGTGAGGTGTGGTGGCGTTTGTGTCTGATGAGGCACAGCCAGATTTACCCATAAATAAACCTACATCTTGTACATCATTTGATACAGATCATAATCATGTATTTTTGCCTACCATTCTAATCAGTATTGTGCTTTTTAATGAAGGATATTCTTTTTTACCACTAGGAGGCACTAAATAATACACAATGTCCCTTTAAGCATAGCCATTCCTTTCTTTCTTTTTTTACAATCTCTCCAGTCAGTGGCTTGATAAATGAGTTGCTCACTCAATCACCATTCCAGTCAATAAATTGTCAGTCACCGGCACAGTCAATTATCTGGCGAGGCGCTCGCTAAATTAGCCGGTCAGTAAGTTAGCCGAACCGCCGGTGAATTATTCAGTCGGTCGGTCGCAAATTCATCAAATCAAAGCCGTCTTGTCAGTTAATCAGCGAGGAAATGAGCTTGCACCGTCCGGGTTGGTCCAACGATGAAACGAGCTAAACTTTGCGGGCTAAAAGACAACAGCCGCTCGACCTCTGCTTGTCCTGTCAACCTGAGATAACGGAGAGCAGATGTACCCACTATGCATTCCTTCAGATAGCCAGTTCTCCACTGACGTTGCATAATTGTATGATTGTTTTTTGCATGCTTTCACCTGAAGGTTAATATTAACGTTGAACTTCCTGATTATATTTGCCGGTCTCCGCTCTTCACTTTGACTTATTAGCCGTAAACGCCCTTGCAGGGTATCTTGATTGTCACGCCGATGAATGGTCTGGTAGAAGTATTCTCTCATCGTGGCTGTTTGAATCAAATGAGTGGAAGTGAAAAGAGGTTTGTTGGTAGAGTAAACATGAACAAAGCAATGTTCCCTACAAGAATATTGTGTTCTTGCCAGGAGTTAGCCACTGAACTTGAAGAGCACTTCAGTGTTTTTGTGACTGTTCAGGCTGTGATTTACATGGATGGATGGTGTTGTGAGTGCATTGCAGGAAAACAGTCTAAAAGTAGTGGAAGCTAGTGCTCTTGTTGGTGATAGGAATGAGTGGAGAGGTTTTGTGAAAGGATAGTGGGATGTTTGGACGCGTTCTAAGAGATAGGCAGGGCACCTGTATGACGCGGCAGGGGTAAACCAGTGAAAGCTGTCAGGCCCTGCTGTTGAACAGAAGAGTGTGTTGGGTCGTCCTGACCCGAGTGACGTGGCCGGTTTCTTGTGTCCCGTTTCATCTGGAGGGAAGAAAGCATGACCAACTCAGGTGCCGAGGTGCCTAACTAGTTTCGGTGTTGGGCATGGTTAATTTTTTTCTGTTTTTTGCTACTTTTTCCTTTTTTTCTTTTCTTTGTTTTTGTGTATTGTTTGTCTTGCTGTCAGTCACCCCTCTCAAGGGAAATTACATGGGTAGATGGATGGATGGATGGATGGATGGATGGATGGATGGATGGATGGATGGATGGATACTGTAGATAGCATAGATAGATAGATAGATAGATAGATAGATAGATAGATAGATAGATAGATAGATAGATAGATAGATAGATAGATAGAAATTTCACTGTCACACCTGGTGGAGCTCAAAACGCTGAGACACCAGGAACTGTTTCGTTGTTTTGGAACGGAGGGGGTGTTACACGAAAATGGAATTTTAAAAATCCAGGCTTACTGAATAAAAAACTCTGGCTGGCTCATTCTGACTTAGTGGATTGCATAATAACAAGGCTGCATGAAAAAGTGTGGCTGTTAAGTTAGCTGGTAGGCATCCCCAGTAAGACCCAGGGTATCGATGTCAGGATCGATAAACGGGATAGTGTCGCCCATTGTATTTTACAGCCGCTGATCAACAGCTCCTTATGGAGTTTAATGAACATGTGAATATTTTTAAGAAGCACTGTTAATAATGTAAGAAAGAAAGCCTGGCGCAATTGCAGTGTTTCAACGAAAATGTGTGCCGTTTGTGTTACAAAGTATCGTGCCTTCGTTGCTTCAGTGGTAGAATTTGTGTGTGCCATTTTGAAGAGTTAAATTCCGAAATAATTAAGACAAAGTTGCTTTTGATCTCATTTTAGTATTTTAAGTCTTTTATGACATGTTTATCACCGGTCGATTGCACTGCAACGTCGAATCTCTTTGTAATCAACGCTCACTTGTTATCGATGACAATAACGACAGTTCTAATTGTAATTCTTATCCATTTAATGATTATTTACGGTTTACTTCATTTATCCCTTATAAAGAACCAACTTATCTCTCTTTGAAAAGGGAACAGTTTATATTTACTATGATATAGTAACTATATTACCGATATCAAAGACTTCATTGATACAAGCTCAGTAGTTTTTTGCATCACATTTAAGAGTCTTGAAATCAGCAATAAGCTACATTATAATCAAAACTCCGATGACAATTTGACAAGTAGACATAATGTCTATTTATTTTCATATTAAATTGGGTTTTCTGTTTTTTCCAGACACTTCTTTCTAATAAACTTTGCTCACAATTGTGGCTGTCATCAGCCTGTTGATGGTTTCTTCCCCGGGTCCCCTGATTTCAATGGCCCTCTTAATCCGTTTCTAGCGTATATCGATTTGGTTGTCATGATTGTGCCGTTGTCTCCCACGACATCATTGTGTCATCTGCAATGTTCAATTATGGCCGATTTATTGTTTTCTTGTTCTGCTCTTTGTTCTGGTGAATCATGCATTCCCGATTGTGAAAGTTCAGCCTATTTCCCAATGTATTTCTTCGCTAGGAATTTTATAAAATACGCAGTAGCCTAGATGGTAGTGTGCCGGCTTTGAGACTGGGAGGTCGCTGGTTCGCGCCTCGACCGACACATACCTAATTGGTATAATGGCGGCGCCCTCTGGCTGCGGCTGCACCGACTCGCTACAACGGGTCAGGTGTATCGACATTTCGTTCTGTGTACATTGTTACAAAGAATGACAATACAAAGGAAATTGTTATTATTATTATTATTATCTATTTGTTGTTTGATGTGGTTGTGTCATTCGGGTGTACAAGTTGTCGAGGTTTGCATATTGTTTGACTACTATGTTTAGCTTGTGTTTGTTTATGCATCATATGGGTTCTGTTATTTGACTAATGCATGGTACTTTTATTATATCCTTGTTTTTAATATTGGTTTGTTATTTATTTTTCTCATGTTTTTATATTATTTTGTTGGTTAGCTTGTACTTTTCCCTTTTTCTTTTGCCCATTTGGAGTACTGGCATAGTATGAGGGCTGTGATTTTTTTTTTCATGTCCGTCCGTTCTGTCAATTATGAGATTGATCTGGTCATTAATGCAAAACATAACTATTTGTAAGAACAAAAGTTTATGAAGTACTCCAGTGCTTTTATTTTTTATATATTTTAAATATATATATATATATATATATATATATATATATAACCTTCATGGCGGCGCATGGATACATGCTTGCGGCTCGTTGTCCAGCTAATCTTCTATTTATTGCCGTTCTCTTGTCTTTTTTGCTTTCACTTTTGGACACATGTGTGGCCAAAAACACTTACAGTAGGGACGAACTTATTCGGTTGGGTGGGCGTCTAAATTTCGACTTTTCGGGCACTTTTTATAACGCCTATGATATACCGAGCGAACTTCAAAGAGACCCGGCATCCTTGTGGACAGCTATTCCTCTTAATAAACGACGGCGGCGGCCCCGTAAAGAAAGGAAACAGAAACGTGGTTGCCGTGCAGGTAGATGTGTGAAGCGTGTGAAGTCCAAGCAGCAAGATGGACGCGAGGATGGACGCGAGGATGTAACTAATTCCACCATTCATTCCTCGCCGGACAACCGACGCTTTAAACTCAGCGCTCACGAACGGCCACAACGCCGGGAGCTTTTGAAGATCTCGACAAAGACTACAAAGAGTTCAGCTAAGTCAAATGATTCAGCAAAGCTGAAATTTGGTCTGTTAAATATTAGATCGCTTGCTCCAAAAGCTTTACTTGTTGATAACATTATTCGTGATTATAAACTTAACTGTATGGGTCTTTGTGAAACGTGGTTACGCCCGGATGAGCACTTAGCGCTAAATTATGCCTCTCCCCCAGACTACGAGAGTAGTCATATAGCACGCACGCTGAAAAGGGGTGGTGGTGTTGCGCTAATCTCTGAAAAAATCGCTCAAATTTAATACACGTACCTCTAATAATTACAAAACGTTTGAGGCTCTTGTGATGCGGTCCCCTCAATTGTCAATTGATGTAATAACTATCTATCGTGCACCTGGGCCATACACAACTTTCTTAGACGAATTTGCTGAACTTTTGTCTGAACTGGTAACCTATGCAGACAAAATTATAATTATGGGAGACTTTAACATTCATATGAACTCCCCACACAGTTCACTTACTATTGCGTTTAGTTCTCTAATTGATGCATTTGGTTTTACTCAACTGGTTGACTTGCCAACCCATAAAAATGGGAACACGCTAGACTTGATTCTGACTCGAGGAGTTTTAACCTCAAACATTATGGTGCTACCGTGTACTACTGTTATCTCTGATCATTATTTAGTGACATTTGAGGTGCTAACTAAATGTAGAGTTAATAAAGCTGTGGGATTTAGCGGACGCAATATAAGCACTGGCACAGTTTCTGAGCTCTTTGAACTCCTTCCTGGAGCAGTTGCGTCCTTTCCTAAATACAATGGCTCGATTGACTCACTCATGAATGAGTTCAATACCACCCTGACTAGTGTGCTGGATTCAATAGCGCCCATACAACTAAAATCACGTCCTAAAAGACGCACACCTTGGTTTACTGATGAAACTAGAACCCTTAAAAAAGAATGCAGGAAATGGGAGAGAAAATGGCGCGCTACCAAGCTTGAGGTTTTCCATCAAACCTGGTGTGACAGCTTGTTAAAGTATAAAGCGGCCCTTGCCTCTGCAAAATCGGCCTACCTTTCGAAGGTGATTGCGTCTCAAAAGAACAACCCCAAAGCCCTTTTTGACACTGTAGCATCGCTTACAAGGCAACAGCCTATCGCAGACAGTTCGACACACTCTGCTCAGGACTTAATGGTCTTCTTCACTAAGAAGATTCAATGCATACAGGAAGAAATTGCAAAAGATATTGTTAGTACCACACGTATTAAAGGACTGAAATTTACAGATGCACGACAGGGTGGCTGCCCTGGGAAAATGGCCGGTTTTAGTGAACTGTCACTTGATGATCTCAAACAAGTGGTGAATGCGGCCAAACCGACAACTTGCCAGTTCGACCCGCTCCCAGGTTCACTTATTAAAAGTCTTTTTAGCGTCCTTGGGCCTTCAGTTCTAAATATTATAAATACATCACTCTCCTCAGGTGTAGTTCCAGCAGCTTTTAAGTCCGCCGTTATTAAACCCACACTGAAACGACCCAACCTTGATCCAGAAATATTAAGTAATTACAGACCTGTGTCAAACCTACCTTTCCTCTCTAAAGTACTCGAAAGAGTAGTGGCACAGCAGCTGAATGCTTTCATATCGGAGAATAACCTTTTTGAATTCATGCAATCAGGATTCAGGGCTAACCACTCTACTGAGACAGCTCTGATCAAGGTAACAAATGATCTCCTAATGTCAATGGATTCTGGCGCTTCATCACTTTTGCTGCTGCTGGATCTTAGTGCTGCTTTTGACACAGTGCGCCACAATATCCTACTAGAACGGTTGGAAAAATGGATTGGTCTCTCAGGAGCTGTCCTCTCGTGGTTCAAATCCTACCTCTCAGATAGGACACACTGTGTTAAATATGGTGAAACGACATCTGAGCCCTTTAATGTTACCTGCGGTGTTCCGCAGGGTTCAGTGCTCGGCCCCCTACTTTTCAACATTTACATGCTTCCATTAGGTGATATTATTCGCAAGTACAATATCAGCTTCCATTGCTATGCAGACGACACTCAACTATATCTTCCGTTGGAGGAATCTTCCACACTAAACTGTGGAAATTTGGAGGCCTGTCTCACTGAGATAAAAGAGTGGATGTCACTCAATTTCTTGCGTCTTAACTCTGAAAAGACTGAAATGTTAGTCATTGGTCCTTCTAAATGCCGGGACTTATTCTCAAAAACTGCTGTGAACATTGACAAATGTCACATCACACAGAGTGACTCAGTTAAAAATTTAGGTGTCATATTTGACCCTGATCTATCCTTTGAGATGCATGTAAAGCAAATTACTAGAACTGCCTTCTTCTATCTTCGCAACATTGCTAAAATCCGTTCAATACTGTCTCAGTCTGATGCGGAAACAATAATTCATGCATTTGTTACCTCCCGTCTCGATTACTGCAATGCACTACTCTCCGGTCTCCCGAAGTCCAGAATCAAGTCTCTTCAGCTAGTACAAAATGCCGCAGCGAGGCTCTTAACCAGGACAAAAAAGTACGATCACATAACACCGATTTTGGCTAACCTGCATTGGCTCCCAGTTAGCCAAAGATGTGACTTCAAAGTTCTCTTAGTATTGTACAAAATCATACATGGACTTGCTCCCTCTTATCTTTCAGATCTGATCTGCCACTATGTCCCGGTCCGAAGCCTACGATCTGAGAGTGCTGGTCTTCTGATGATCCCGAGAGCAAAGAAGTCTTCTGCTGGTTCGAGAGCGTTCTCCATCCGGGCACCGGTGCTGTGGAATGCTCTTCCCCCTGAGATTCGATCTGCAACCTCAGTGGAAATGTTTAAATCTAAACTTAAAACTCACTTCTACTCCATTGCATACGAATAACCTACTCCTCTTGTCGGTTGAAAATAGTTTGTGTAATATAGTGTAACAATCTGTGAAGCCCTTTGAGACTCTTCGTGATTTAGGGCTATACAAATAAAAATGACTTGACTTGACTTGACTATATCTAGATCTCTCTCTATATATATAATATAGTATTCAAAATATAAATAAAGATTTCTACTTAGCAGGTTTTTTAAAATAGTGGGACCTTTTTAGAATGTAACCACCTGCAAAAAAATATAAACGAGGGATTACTGTACATAATGTAAATAGAGAAGAGGTGGAGTGACTGTCTAGTCAATCACAATGCACAACCCAGTGCACAAAACAAATCCATGAAGTCCAAATCGATGAAGTAGCAAAACAATGAAAAGTAAAACGCATTATGGCGAGGGATCGCTGCAATTTTGCCCATCATAGCAATTGTTTTGGGCTGAAACCTATTAAGACAAAATTAGGTCCTATATTTTCCATACAATAAAGCACGACTGGTTATGAGGCACACCCCCCCCCCAAAAAAAATGTTTTCTGTCTTTTCACCTTTTCATACGTATGGCACATCCGACTATGAAGCACATGAATTTGAAGAGCTACCGTGTTAGTGGAATGATATATCAGTCCGTTATTATATCTGATTAAAATCTCAACACATTGTTTGCAACTGGAATCAAACCCGTATCAAGTAGGCTACCCGTGATACTAATGACATCTAAAAAGGCCATCTAAATCTTTACTCATGTTGCCATAAACACTAATTTGCATAGTGCATTCTGATTGGTAAAACAGTCCCTTAACTTCTTCACTTGTGCATCAATAATCTACCAGTTACCGTAAATTCCGGACTATAGAGCGCACTTGATTACAAGCCGCACCCACCACATTTCGGGAAGAAAACCGATTTTGTACATACACAAGCTGCACCTGTATATTAGCCGCATGCGCCCACATTGAAAAAATGCAACCCAAACACAAAATTCACCCATACCCGACACAGTCAAAAAATCACAGCCGGCAAAATAAACGGAAAATGGTACTGGTACTCAAGGTTTGATACAGACCTGCAGAGTCCCGGTGCCCATTGAAAGTAATCCAAGGAAAAAAGTGTATATATCTAAAGGTAAGGGTGGGAAAAATATATATACACTATTGTCGGCCGCGTCCACAAACACGTCTCATCTTTACTCCACTTCCCGTCAGCCCGCGTTTTCCCCGCCCCTTCTTTCTTATTTGCTCGTGCAAAACATATCAGAATAAGTTTCTAAAATAAATACATTACAAAAATATACTGTTGCAAATACATATTATACATGGTTACACATATTTACAAAGAAAGACGGTACACCGAGAGAGTTTTCAAAGCTTTGATAATAATATTATAACTTTCATCCCAAACCGTGCCTGTGAAGGGTAGCAAAACGCTACTAGGAACACGCTCGCGACACAGTAAACGTGTCTGTTAAAGAAAACATACTGTACATGTAGAAACTACGGTGGACCGTACTCATCCTCGCCCCCTAAATTTGAAACACGCTAGCAACCCGCTCGCAAGGTAAAGTTTACGTGCAGTAGCTCTGTTCCCTTTATTATCGGACTGCTTGATTGTGTTTAGCTTGAAAGTTGAGTCATATGCCTTTCTTTTTGCAATTTGCATGATGAGGATATGTCTACGCTAATCTAATTTGTGCACAAGCTAAGAAGATGCAGTCTTCCTCGGCGCATATATTCCACCGGTCTAAATCTTACCTTTTGTACTCGAGCGCCGCTGGCGGCCGTTAGGAAAATTACATAAATTGGCCGCATCACTGAATAAGCCGCAGGGTTGAAAGTTTGGGGGAAAAGTAGGGGCTTATAGCCTGGAATTTACGGTATTTATGTTTCATACGTAAAAGAGCTTGTACAGTATTTTTATGAAAGATTTTTTGTTTTCTGCCTCTGCATTCGGAGCATCATTGATATTTGATGAAAAATTGCTCAAATATGGAAGTATACCGGAAATCACTGTGTATTAACACAACTGTACCTATGAATACTGTAAGCAATTACAATTTCATACCCCGTTTCCTGCAGTACATAAGGCGCACCTGGACAATTTGGAATTTATAGGTGCGCCTTATAGTCCAAAAATTACGGTACTTTTCCCCCCCTTTGGTCAGTCGACTCATTTGCATGTCATCACAAGTTCTCCCAAATTCGGCGTTATAGCTATTCCTATCTGTCTCCATCTCGCGCAACTCCTTAATTGCTCCAAAGCGTTCATCCTTTGAATGTCATCGCGTTCTCCGTCTCCTCATATGCCAACCCATTCACTGAAATATCGCAAGGCGGCCCCTTTTTATTGCATTCTAAGCGTGAGCGTTAATGCAGCCGCGTGAGAGGATTTACAGTGAGCCCTCTCAGGCCAAGGCTTTATGGAGTTATCCAAGCACTCACTTGCTGGCTGCGCAAGACTTTTTGCTTTATGACTTAGACACTCAAAGGATCTGTTAACTTGTTAAATTTCCTTCACAGCGCTTCCTGATTTAAGCCCGTTGAATTATTGCAAAGTCAAATTGCCTGAGCAGACAGCATCATTAAGTCCTGAGTGTTTGCTGTACTTTTGATTTCTGAAAACTTTTCTAAAATGAGGTTAAACACTCACAAATTCTCTATGATCGGCAGTAAAATATGCAGCAGTCTGATGTTTTCTGTTAGGTCTTAGGTCTATCAAGTTGATAAATGGGGGGAACGGAAGAAATGGGCGTTGTTGCTCGGTAGAATATTTGCAAACTGCTTAAAAACAATGCTGCAAAAATTCCAAACCTATTTTGGGGGGCAAAATATGTCCTGCAAAAATGATTGCTCCATTAGCAGGGAATTTTGCTAATCTTTATTATTATTTATCTTACAGAGAAGTGAAGAAGAAGTCTTTAAAATGCATATTCTCATTTAGTAAACTAATTCTTAACATTGGAAAAATGATGCTCTATCTGCCATAAATTGTTTTGCTCATGTTAAGCATTATTGTTATTTATAATATATATATTGCCGATGTAAGTGTAAATGTAAATGTTATTTTCAACTTTTGCAATTTTTTTAACTGGAAGGTGTCCTTGCAGTTCCACACTGCAAAATTGGGATACACTTAAATAACAATGGGTGGCACGGCAGCTAAGTAGTTAGCACGCAGCCCCATGGTGCAATGGTTCAGGGTTCAAGTCCAGCTACCGCAGCCTCCCCATGTGGAGTTTGCATGTTCTCCCTGTGCATGCCTTTGGTTTCCTCCGGGCACTTCGGTTTTCTCCCACATTCCAAAGACATGCATGGCAGGATGATTGGTCCAAATTGTCGCGAGGTGTGAATGAGCGAGTGAGTTGTCCCTGTGTGCCCTCCGACTGGCTGGCAACCAGTTCAGGGTGTCCCCTGCCCACTGCCCGAAGATTCCTGGGATGGGCTCCAGAACCCCAGCGACCCTACTGACGATAAATGATGCAGATAATGGATGGATGGATAAAATAAGAAATATATTACTTTTAGCTATAATTTTGTTCTTTGGTTGACGGATAAGGTTATACATATTGCAATCATTTGAATTTTTTTTATCTTAACTTCCATAGACCTGGCGTCCACATGCGTGGACATTAATACACATCAAAGAAGAAGCTCAGGTCTTAGGAGGTTAAAATACTATATTTCGTCTTAAATTTGTAACTGGACTGTGTGTCATGATCTGGGACGCTACCTTCACACAGAGGGTGCCAACCGGGTTTGGAGTTGGAAATACCTGATTCAAATAATGAGACACCTGTCCCTCATTTAACTAAGCCTTTATATGGACTATTTGGTCATTGTCATTTTCATTCCACTGCCATGCCAAGTCTATTTTCTTTCGTTTCGGGTTTCCTATCTAGACATTGTGTTCATAGTTTAGTGCCCCCTGTGTTAATTTGTTACTTTGTTCCTTGCATTTTCCATTTCCAGATTTGGTCTTTGTTCCTGGTTTGGATTTGGAGGTTTTGTTTTGTCCAGACATTTCATTGTTTTGTGAACTCCTGTTTGTCACTTTGTACCTCCTTTTGTTATTAAATACCATCCCTCTTTTTGAGCACGCCGGCCTCCAGTTAACTACCTCCCCAACATGGGTCCATCACACTGTGTTTCAAAAACAAATCCGAGGGCGTAAACTAAACTTTAAAAACAATCAAGAAATGCGTACATTTTAACAGAAAAATCTAACTCTTGAAAAACATTTTTCTTTTTTTTTTGAAGAAAGACTGACTTTTTCGTCCTTAGTGTATTCAAATCAATATCCAGTTCGCTAGACTAGACAGGTAAAAAACACACACAGGAGTGAGCATTTTGAAGTTCTTAAAAGCAATAACAAATGTATGTAATGATTAAACAATGTAAGATTGGAATGATTTAACAAGGGTGCTTTCAAAAGGCCTGAGAATTATTTATGTCACAAATGGAAACACAGAAGTTAGTGGGTATTACCAAATCACCGGCTTCACACTATTTCTTCATCCAGACTGCATTTTTTGCATGAATTATCCCAAAAGTATGTCTGGTCATATTGATTCCTGTTTAGATTCCCAAATGAAGTGCAGAGAAATATACTGTATATACTCACATATAAGCATGTAAGCCAATCCCCCTAAAACTTCTTTAAAATTGGCACATACTAAAAGAAATACTTAACCAAAATATCGTTAAAATTTTTACCTAAACAACCATAACGTGTAGATAATAAAAATTATATTTCCAGTCATAAAAATAAAAATGAAACAATTTGAAAGCATTTACTGCACAATTGAGCAGCGTTTCCATGGCAGACACGCGTACAACCATTATCTTCTTTACTCCATTGTCGTGGTCACTGTTTTCCACTTTTCCTAACCGTACATTTTCTTGGGACCCATTGTTATCGTCAAAAAAGGCAACAAAACTTTTAAAATAATAATAAAATGAGATGTGGTACCTCTTGAATACAATTGAGACGGCTCTGATTGACTGAATGGGAAGATGAGATCAGGCAAGGGGTGAGCTGAGTAGGCGCAATAGTCTGACTTACGCAGATTGAGCAAGGCAAAACTAAACCAACAGAGCCTGATTTTGGTTACTCTGTCTTACGCACCTTTGGGTTCATTTAGTTTTAGACTCATCTGAACTCTTGATTTCAGTGTTGTATTTCTAGCTCTTAATTTGGCTTATATGCGAGTATATACTGTACATCAATGTCTCTCTCCTTTTCAGGTAAATACGCTATGCGTGATTTGATTCATCGGTTACCTGGCAGCAGCAGCAGTAACAACGCCACCAGCAGCGGCAATTCGACTACTGCAGTCTCGCCCAGCAAGGCAATGTCTGATGATACGGTCACTGCCATCTGCTGTGCACTTCATGAAGTCATCACCAAGAACATGGAGAATGCCAAAGCCCTGAGGGACTCCGGCGGCATTGAAAAACTGATCGGCATCGCTCGCAGTAAAGGAGACAAGTGAGTGCTACTTGTTCAATAAATGACGGTCACTTTGGCCTGTTTTATTTTTGGAAACACTAGAAATGGGGTCGGGGGATTTTGTGTGGTGAGTGTACCTGAATGATTGAATAAATTAGCCCAGGGTTTTTCAAGCAGTGTGCAGGTGCACATTAGTGTACCGTAGGACATTTTTCAATTTCATCTTGCATCCAAATTTTATTTTCAATAACTTTGTTTTCTGCCAGCAAAGTTTTACTGTATGATTGCCAACTAGAGGTAAGATCATAAGAGTGAGCCTGGTCTCTCTCTCTCCTTCTCTCTCTCTCTTCTTCTCTCTCTCTTCTCTCTCTCTCTCTCTCTCTCTCTCTCTTTTTTTTCCTTTCTGTCTGTCTGTCTGTCTGTTTGTCCGTCTATCTGTCTGTATACCAAAGCAATATCCCCCTAGTGGGAGGTGGCTAAAGTCAAGAACACACCCTCATTCATCAAACATTAATTCCCTTTTGCTCTTCCTAACCTGACACTGAACATTAAGCCCACTGCGCAACAAGGGGGTGAGTTGCTGTGCCATGCAACCCTCCATCAGCAGAGAGGCCGGAAAGCATATACTGGTTTACCCCCTCTGCATCATATGCGTTGATATCAGTCATTTTTAACTATTGTTTACTATTCACATCCATCCCTAGCACACACTCATGCATCCATTGAATTAATCAACCTCTCATCCAGAGCACGTTTTACCCCTTCCATCCAACCATATTTGGGCCTTCCTCTCATTCTATTTCTCACCACTTCTCGATTTGTTTTATTTTCATTTGTGAGGCTTTTGAAAGTGCTCCGCCAGCCGCTGCTTCCTTTGTCCACCGGTTAAAGATGTTTGGGTCTTTTTCACCCACATTTTTGAAGTAGGGTCAATCGTTTCTAAACAGCATTGTGACCGTTTTTTTTTTTTTTGTTATTTTTTTCAAAACTTAAAAGGGTACTTCAAGCAGAGTGCTACAGAGCAATCATTTTTAAGAGTGGATTTCAGCCTCTGGTAAAATTGAGCGTTTTGTGTGGAGGAAACAGATTATATTTTATTTTGCCTATTAGAAATCTGATCTAAGGCACCTTGATTAAAAACAGGATACCTTATTCCAAAAAGTAACAAACAAAAGTACTCAGGAGTGTTGAATAATATTTAAAATTTACAACAATGCTCATTTAAGGCCTCTAATTTTGAGAGTTGTTTTGAGAAAAATAGAATTATACCGCACTTCCCGTAACCTGAAAAATATAGACCTTGGTTGCTTTGGCAATGGGGGATCTGTAATTTTGGATGGATTTGGCTAAAATCTGTTAATTAACTTTGACACTTATTAAATTGGACACGTTATTTTGAATGTGAAGCCTAAAGAGAAAACATACACATGTCAATATTTGTAAATAGAAATAGAACAACAAAATAATTCATTAAACATACTATTTTGTAACTCTACGATAATTTGAAAATGTGAAAATAGTTGGTAAAAATATATATATATTTGTTTTTAATTAGGAAAATACATTAAATATCATACAACACATAACAAGCTTTTTTTTAATACTTATAGGTCAAAACAATTGCATTTATTTTACATAGCATGATGCTTAACTAGAGGAATCTGACATGATTATTCACTACTTGCTGCTAAAGATCAAAAACTTTGTGAAAGCCTGAGCAAAAAAAATGGTAAATGGCCTGCATTTATATAGCGCTTTTCAAGTCAATGAAGACCTCCCAAAGCGGTTTACAATTTGCTTCACACTTACCCATTCACACACACTCAAACACCAATAGCGGTTATGCAGCCATGCAAGGCGCCGACCTGCTTTGGGGGAATAAGGGATTCAGTGTAATGCCCAGAGACACTTTGACATATAACACGGAGGAGTCGGGAATCGAACCTGCGATCTCTTGATCTCAAGACGAGCGCTTTACCACCTGAGCTAATGCCGCCCCCCCCAAAAAAAGAGAAGAAAAATTGTGCTGTTAGGTCACTTTGAGAATCTATGATTTGTTTTCTTCTCTTTTCACACCCGTGTCCTTTTAATGATTACCTAGGAACCAAAACCATGATAAAAATGTTGATTTAAACGGACTTTTCTTCCTCGGCTTTAACACCCGAGTTTCAAGACCCAAAAAGTTGTACAAACCCTGGAGTAAATTACTTCCATTGAGATTTTTGTTAAAAAAAAGAAACAAATAAACACAAATGAAACTGAATATTCAGGGTTTGCGGGTACAGAGGCGGTAATGGCTACACAAATGCGATTTCAAAATGGCTGACGATCATTTGTGTACCACAGGGGCAAATCACGGCGCTTTGACAAAAACGAAACTTAGGTCAGTGAAAAATTCCCCAAATCTCATCTTCACACCAGTCTTCTGTCCTGACTGAATCTTACTTGAAATTAAATTTAAATTTTGTCACGTAAAAGTCCAACGCCCCTTATGCAGATGCTCTCATGTATTCCTAAACAGCCGCACAAAAAATAATATCACTCAGTACAGAAAACAAGAGGACTCTTCCTTGCTGCTATGGCAACCAGCGAGTCAGAGGTTGCCAGAAGTGGCATCAACCCAACGTCATACAATGACTTATTGTCAAGAGGGGAGAGGGAGGGAAAGGACAAACTATTCCGAGAACTTTGCTCAAGGGCATCATTACGCAGAGCAATGAGGCTACGGCTGCAAGAAAGTGCAAATTTCTCTGGGAGTTTAGTCAGATTCTAATAGCTCACACGTTTTGGTGGCTTCGTGATAGGGAAATGCTGCTTATCGGCGGCCACTCCTTTACCTTAATCTCAAAAACATAGCTGTTCAAATGAATTGGTTTGCACTCCTCAATGGCAGCAAAGAGTTTTGTCAAGGTTCATTGTGTATTTACAAAGGTATTATGTATTATGTATTAGTCTTTTCCTGTTAAAATAAATCATAATTAAAGTACTTACATGGATATAACATGCACTTGTGTATAACCCACAACTCTAATTTTTGATTAAGAATCGGTATAACATGTTTTGAATTATGTGCGGCCATGAATGAAATAATGTATTGACAACGTAAACTATGAACACAATACCAATATAAAATTTACAATCTATTTAATTTCACCTAAAGTCAAATTCATCATCAGACACACAAACAGTAGTTCCCACGTTGTGCTTTTTTGTGTTTATTTATTCTTCAGAACGACTTGTGCGATAATGAGATCAAATCGAATACCTTTTCATATGTTAACTATATCACCGGTGTTCAAGTGGTTAAGATGTGGCACTCTCACTGGAGCCACCTGGGTTTGATTCCAGTCGTATCCAATGTTTTGTGATCGTGGTCAGCAATATTTGTCACTTGATCAATCTTTTCACGGATACGATAGTAAAGCCTCATGTATAATGTGCATCCAATGAATAAATTATGTTTCTATATTACCGACATGCGCTGATCTGGTATCAGTATCAACTGATAATTTCAAGATACCGGACCAGTACTACAACTTTTGTGGCAGTTTTATTGATAGGGCTTCAAACTGTGATATTGTCTTAAAGTGCAATGTGCAATGTAAAAGGCCTGGGATTTAAGCTATTTCCACTTTTCCTCATCATACATTGTCTAGGGACCCATTGTTATCGTCAAAAAAGGCAACAAACGTTTTAAATATTAATAAAAATCATGATAAGAGAAGATGTGTTACAGTCGGGAAGGCTCAGTTTGACTGAATGGGAAGAAGAGAAGCTGTTATTACTGTCACGACCAGCACAAAGGGTAAACCCAATAGCGTAACGTTTCTCACAAGTTTATTGAGATAAAGAGGAAAAGCAGTGCCCGTGATCCAGTGCTCGCTGGACGCGGGAAGAAAGCCGCTCACAGAATCGGAACAGGTTCTGAATGCGGAAGTGGATCTTACAGAGCGGGAGATAGTCGTGTCGAGGACGGAAAAAACAGGTTGATAGCCGAGACAGGAGAGCAAAACGTGGTCGGGATCAAAAACGGGTCGTAGGCCAGGACGGGAGAGCAAAACATGGTCGGGGTGCAAAACAGGTCGTAGCTGGAGACAAACGGGGAAATCAGGAACGGACGGGTGGAAAACGGGTGCAAAAAGCGGGACCGATGGGAGTCAGAGTCAAAGTACTTGCCTTGTAAAAACAGAGGTTTGCTGACGGACTGACAACAGGCGAGTGAAAGGATTGGGCTTAAATAGGAAGGGGAACCAATCAGGTAGCCAGCAGCATCTGGCGCCAAACGAGTCATGAATCATCATGACAATTACTACTTTTTGTCATAGATGCCTAATACGTATACATGAAATATTTTTTCTAATTTATACCTTTAAATCTCAGATAATAAATTTAAAGTTTGGTAGACGCTCAAAACAGGGGAAAAATATACCAATGGAGTTTAAATTTTAAAGAAGAACAGGGAGAGAGCTTAATCTCAGATAAGAAATTCCAACCTGTTATAAAAGTCGTCTTCAGGGCCTTTTCTTTGTGTTAAATCTCCTAAATTAGAAAAGCAGAACCGCCAAAAAAGATGTGAAAGTCGAATATAAGTAACACAACAAGCCCACAGTGACAAAATCCGTTGCACTCCCCTTACAGGTGTCTAATATTAAAACCAGAATAAATGTATGACTACTAAAAATATGTTCCTTCTGTTTCCATTAAATTGTTGACAATTAATGATTCTTCTTATTTATTAGTTGTATTTCATGACTGTAAAACAGCAACTAGAGAGATAAACTGGTTTAAGATTCACAATAAAAAAAAAGTATCCCAGTATCGGTTATTAAAATCTGAAAAATCATACTCATAATAATCATAATTTTTACTGTTATGGTTATGAGGTGAAAAAAGGATAATAATGTAAAAAGAAAAACTACAAAAATATTACTGTTCTTGATGTCATTATTATAATTTTCGGCAAATTAGCCTATTTTTATTATTTTATATATTGTAACTTAGGAGAGTGTTGTCACGCGTGTGGCCGTGGTCTTATTTCATGATGAAAATGGTGAAAGTAAGAAAAGCACTGTTTCAAATACAGTCGAAATGCCCCCGAAAGATGACGGTTTATTTGAGCATATTTAAGAATTCCATATACTTGCACGTGCAACAAAAGGAGCTGCAATGATGATTTCAGCCAGTAGACAGCATCAGCAAGTAGAATATGTTGAAGTTGCATGCACAACCTTTAAATTATTGCAATATGTTCCAACAAAGGTTAAGATTATTTTCCAGTATGTTGAAAAAGCAAAATATGTTCTTGCTGTTGTTATTACTTGCAGTAGTATTTGTAGTAGTTCTAATTGTGTTTTTTATTTGACTACAGAGACAAATTCAAAGTATAGAAAGATAACAACGAAATAATACTTCAAATTAGCAAAAAGCTAAGTATTGGGGTGTTTTTTTTTTTTTTGCAAATGCATTGAAATATAGACGTAAAACATGCAAAATATAATTACTATTGGAAGTATCATGATTATCTACCATCTGCTTTATCAAAAATGTGTCATAGTTTAGTTATTTTGTAATATTACTATGAATTCTTGATTACGTTACGTAAAATAAGGAGACTACTAAAATTTTGTTGCGAAACCGATCTCTCTTACAAATAAAAATGTAATCAACATTAGAAGTTGCATTAGTAGTTACAGTAGTATTAATATTTGCATGTTTTTGTTTTTTGAATTTAGGACTTTATTCAGCTCTGGCAAGATCTTTAAAAGATGAGTCAACACCAAGTGAGAAGTTATCACTCTATTTTTCTATAGATGGACTATGGCAAAAATGTTATTGGTCAGGTAGATATAAGTCAAATAATTATCTTCATTTCAATTAGAAATTAGAAAACTCAGCAATCCAGGAGGTGCTAAAGCACTTTTAATGTGGTCTTGACTAGGCAGAAATTGAGCCAAGGCTGATGTTTGCCACCCAAAAATCCCTGTTAATTTTGTAAGCATCTGCTCTCCTTCCCTCTCCGGAGAGCCATTGCTTATGAGCCGATTCCTTCTGGAATCATTTTGCAGACGAAGTAGCCGGGCAGCGAGGGAGGAAAAAGGTGGGGGACTTTTAAACTCCTTCGGAATACGCATTAGAGCAGTGGCCCTCTTAGTCTCAAAAAGCTCACAACCTCCACCAATCTTTCCAAGGTGGAATTGACTGGAAATGGAATAAAAGTTTGAGAGGTAACAATGCATTTCTTCTATTTTCAGACACTCTGCCAAGGTGGTTAAGGCGGCCTCTCAGGTGCTCAGCAGTATGTGGCAGTATAGAGACTTGCGCTCCCTCTACAAAAAGGTAACATGCTTTTATCATGAACACTGTTTATTCAATCCATAACGGTCATGTGCAGTGAGGGCAGGCAGGTGAGGCTGTGCTTTATTCAGTGTTATTTTTCATTTAAGTTCACAATTTTTGGATGTAATATGCACCTATCTTGCCTCGTGGCAGAGGGCAATAATAAAATCAAGGATTTCTGATCTGACAAACACTTCTTCCCCAAACAATAGAATTAATGGTTTTAGCAATCCCTGGACCAACATGTAGGTATAGTCAGCATGAGGGGACACAAAATCACTAACCTCCATTTTGCTGATAATGTTTAATGGATTGGCAGAACAGGAACTCAAAGAAACGGTTAATCGCCATGACAAAGCATCACCCAGTATGGTGTGAAAATTGGCACAGAAAATCTATATTAATGACCATTAACCCCCCATGTATCACCACAAACATCACCATCAACGACCAAAAGCTTGAACCTGTCCATCAATCCATTATCCTCAGTAGGGTCGCCAATCCCAGCTTTCTTCGGGCAGTGGGCAGTGGGCAGGGGGCACCCTGAACTGGTTGCCAGCCAGTTCCAGAGACAACCATTCACACATTTACTAATACCTTGGGACAATTTGGAGTCACCAATCATCCTGCCACGCTTGTTTTGGGAATGTGGGATTAAACCTGAGTCCCCAGGAGATACCCATGCAGGCATGGGGAGAGCTTGCAAACTCCACACAGGAAGGTTGAGAGCTAAATATGTACCTATGACCTCAGAACTGTGCCTCAGAACTGACCACTCAGCCGCTGTGCCACCTAGCTTGAACCTGTCACCAAATTTAAATATCTTGGATCTGTCATATCAGAAGAGAGGGCAGGAATGCTCAAACCACAGCCACACTTGCCAGACCTAAACCCATCTGGAGGGACAATAGCAGAGCAGTGAATTTAAAAACTAGACTCATGCAAACGCTCTCACAACTAAGCTAGTAAGGAAGATCCAGACCATGGAGATTCGATGCTACAGGGAACTTCTAGGCATCAGCCACATAGCTAGAAAATGGTGCGCAACACCATTAGAGGGCACATTGGACCCTACGAGCAAGCAATTGACAGGTGCCAACTTTGCCTGGACCCATATTCTGGCCAGGAACCTTCAGAAGTGGAAAATGCTGTCCAGAGTTGTGTCATCAGTGGTGCCCCGACAACCCAGGTGCTTGAAGGATCTGTGAACAAGTCAAGTTATTACGTATTTTTTTTCTTAGTGCATAGACTTTTTTTACAATAGAGGATTACCTGTCTATCTATCCATACATCCATCCATTATGTGCACCACTTGTCCTCGGTAGGGTCGCCGGGGTGCTGGAGCCCATCCCAGCTATCTTCAGGCAGTGGGCAGGGGACACCCTGAACTGCTTGCCAGCCGGTCGCAGGGCACATAGAGACAGACGACTCACTCGCTAATTCCACCTAGGGACAATTTGGACCGGCCAATTAAGCTGACATGCATGTTTTTGGAACGTGGGAGGAAACCGGAGTGCCCAGGGAAACCCACGCTAGCTCGGGGAGAATAGGAAGGTTGGATCTCATGACCTCAGAACTGTGTCGCACACGCGCTAACCACTCAGCCGCCGTGCTGCCCTGGATTACTTATCTATTGACAGGGTTGGGTAGGGTTACTTTAACTTGATTACTTTCAATTACTCCAATACCAAATATGCTAATAAAAGACAAAAGAAACTAAATATGAATAAAATGACTAAATTTTGTGCAGGCTTGGGGAGTAACGGAATACATGGAACGGCAAAAATGATGTTGGCAAGCTGTTTGGATTTATTTTCATTTTGTTTCTGTCGCATTTTATGTTAGTTATGCCGGAGATCAAAGAGATCAAAGCCAGGAGAGAAAGATTACCACGTGTTGTGAGTCATAATTTTATTAATATTTAGTTTCTTTTGTCTTTTGTTAGCAGATTTGGTATTGGAGTAATCCAAAAGTAATTGAAAGTAATCAAGTTAAAGTAACCCTACCCAACCCTGTCTATTGATGCATCTATTCAAGAGCAGCAGTATGTAATGCATTACTGTACTTAGACTCTGCAGATGCACGGTGAGTCATGCAATTCCATTGACTTGTGGCAGAGGGCGATAGAGAAACCAAGGATTCTGATTTTACACACACCGCAGCCCCAAACTATAGAAACAGTAACAATTTTAGCAAGCTAACAGCAAGTCAAGTCTTTTTTTTCTCATTTCATTGTCTTTTCTAAATTTTAGAATTACTATTTATGATTTATTCATGGGGGGATGGACTCTATTTAGAAGTTAAAGTAAAACAAGAGAACATGTTTTCTACACTACAGTTTATTTAGAGCTTTCTTGATCTGCCAATCAAATGACAAAAAAAATGTAGGTTCATTTATTTGTATATCTGACTGTTCCTCACCAGACACAAACTGATTCCTATTAACCATTCGAAACAATGTGTGCAACTCCGGCTTCCTCAAAACATGTAATTGCACGCTTCTGCAATTATACGTTTGTTATTGGGCATCGTTTCTCACACACAGATATCGAATTCTAATTTTACCCCAAAAAGTTTTCTAAATAATTGAAATGATTTGACCTCAGTGCAAACAAGGATGACCGCGGCGCAGTTGTGTGTGTTTGTTTACTATCTTGAGGTCAGGTGAAATCGCTCCAGGCTAAAGATCAATGTTTTCTCTGCTTGGAACTTCTTGGAAAAATAAAATCA